>NW_005842652.1:561679-570800 GCF_000455745.1 Alligator sinensis | reverse complement strand
ACGCTCAGGGGGAAAGGCACGGAAAGCTACACTAAGGAAAGTGATTCTTCTACTCTATATTCAATTTTATTTGAAATACATCAGGTTATTAAGTATTATGACTACTTAATTATCATTATGTATAATTGTAGATGTACAATAATAATATATCATCATAATTATGTGCGTGTGTATATACATACACACTTATAATTAAGTACTCAAGGCCTCACTTTGAGTACTGTGACCAGTTGAGGCCCCACACTTAATGAAAGATGAGTTCAAACTGGAAAGAGTCCAGAGGAAAGCAACAATGACTTAGAAGGTAAGGTTGGAAGAACTGGAATTATTTAGTTTAAAGACTGAGAGGAATTTTTATAACAATCTTCAAATACATAAAGAGGATGATGATAGATTACTTTGAGTCCACAGGGGATAAGAGAAGAAATAAGTCTAAAATTGAAGGGGAAAAAAAAAGGAAATGTAGGCCGATTATGAGGACAAGCCTGCTAACTCTAAGGGTGGCTGAGCACTGGAACAGATTAGCTGGAGAGGTTGTGGAAGCTCCATCAGTGGAGTTTAAGAGCAGGTTAGACAAACAGTTGGCTTGAACGGTTTAGACAGGAATGGTCCTACCTTAACCAGGATTTTGGGTTAGATAACCTTATGGGATCCCTTTCAGCCCTATTTTTTCCTGTAAATCCTATCCCCATTCATCTCTCATCACTGACCAAAAATTACATTTTGATTACCTGGATTTTTATGGAAGAGTGACTAATGGAACTGACTAGCATTCTTTTCCGTATACTGTTTTTGTTAATTACAGGCTCCAGAAAATTAAATCTTGTATTGAAATGAAAAATCCCTTTCCATGACAGCAACATGACTGGTAATCCTGGCTATATATTACCATCACTAAAAGCCAACATTTAATTTATATTTAAACTGGCATCCATTGCTTTCAGGGTTAGCTCAATATATTAATGTTAATTTAATTCATTGAGATCAATGGGAATAGGTCATAGCTTTCAGAACCCTTGTTAATAGCTGTTTGCAGTTGGGAGATAACAGAATTTGGCCAACCTTATTAATTCCATGCCTGTTTTTTAAAGGTTTTTAGTGGAAGTCATTAGATTACAATAGAAATATATAGCTCATAATCACTTATTATGATTTAGCAAGGAAAATCTAGAAGTATATTGGCACCCAAAAACAAATGTTAAAAGGAAGTGGAGAAGCGAGGGAGAAATTTCCACGTACTGTGGCTTATTTAGCTCAGTAGTTAAATATGTTGATAGTATTTTTAGTTCATTTTTCATTTATTAATTCAAATCAGAAACAAAGAAAATTAATTTCCTCAGGTAGAAGATGATCAGGAAGTACTTCTATTGGAATTAGAAAGAACTTAATTGGATTGCTTTAGCCTCCTTTTTTGCCTTTTGAATATCTTCAAATAAAGCATGATTTTTCTCAAATGAATTAATTACACCTGTTTAATGAAGATCTCATCTAATTCTGTACTAATTGGAGTGACTTGCAACTATTCAAAACTCAAGGTGTGTTTCTTTGGATATAAGAACACACCCTAAAAGACTGCCTTTTTGCTTCAGGTAATAGTCATGTATGATCTAGAAACCTTATATAGCAATGGTGATGAAAGCAAAACTGAAGGGGAAGTCTCTCCTCCACCCCCCACTGCATAAATGTTATTCTGTATACATACTGTAAATCAAACGGTCAGCTTATATCCTCTCTGCCAATGCCTGTGCCGACAGTCGGACTGTGCAGTTATTGAGGGCAGTTCCAACTATTGGTAGCTCATGGCAAAGAAATGGGGCCCAAAAAGGCTCCCCGTCCATGCAAGGGGAACCAGCTCAAACCTTTCTTCTTAGCCTGACTGTGGCAGAATGGCATAAAGAGGTCATCCCAGCAGTAGGAAGATCCCAAGCTACTTAGGCTCAGACCTTCAAAAAAAAATGTAAGGTCTAACTCCTATTTGCTTATGTGAGATACGCACCTACATACCACTGAGGTTTTAGAACCATTTTTCCCAAGGAGCCAGCCAACATCCAGTACAGATGGTAGAACAAGTGTGTTACATCCAAGATTTATGTGATAAGATGTGGTGGTAGTGATTCTCTTGCCTCAGTGGATAAGTGTGCAATGGCTTTTGGCACAAATATTTGTACAAACATGGTTTTATATTTTTACATTTTGTAATGAATTTTATCTTTAAAGTTCACTTTTGATGAGTATTTCTGCCATTAAAACATGATCACTTGTATGTTGAAAGTCCTGTTGAAAAGGGGGGCACTTAGTGGAGATAAAATTAAATTTGAAAACTCAAAAATATTTTCAAGTATATTATACATTATTTATCTAGCTCTAAGCAGAATGATAAAGCTTTACTTCCCACAGGACACAAACTAATAGTAAAATGCCTTTCATGAGCTGCTTTAAATAGGAATCCAAATGGGACCTGGATTTTCAACGTCTATAACACAGCAGGCTTTGAAATGCAAAACACAAACCATACATTTGTAGGTTACCATGTTTGGCTAGGAGCTGATGATAGCTACCACAATATTCTTAGCAGGAAATGACTCCGTTAATTAGAATCTGCTAGTGGAAACATTCTGGGACCTAATTATTGTATATGAAACATCTTGAATATAACAGAATGAGGATTTTAATTTTAATTTAGGCAATTGTACAAACAGAATAGAAAATGTAGCTCTTATACATACTGTCAATTAAGGTATGTAGCCCTAAATACTGCTGTGGAAAAAATGCATGAAGACACTTAGGACTGTTTTTAGAAAGAACAAGATCATATGAGCCTCAGTGGACATGTCACAGCATCTGGACATGTTTTTGATTTGCTGCTTTTCAGCTTCTTTGGCTAGAAGACTGAAGTAGTAGCCTCTTACAAGTTGCAGAAGGAATTTGGTGATATTACCATTTTCCCAGTTTGTTTTAAATGATGAAAAATTAAGAAATGCAATGACAAGATAGATGTATTTGTGAGTACTTTATCTAGCAATAATATTTTTATTTAGGAATTGCCTACAGTTTGAATAATGGTTTAGTTCCTTAATCTACTAAAATATAAATAATACCATGTAAGAGGAAAGTGGATGCCTCAGCAGATTAGTAGCGACATATAATGCTTTGTAAGTACTTGGCATGAACCCAGACCAAGTTAATAGCTATTGCAGTTTGTTATCAGCTGACATTCAATGAAAAATAAACATGTTGGCATCTGTCCCATTCCTCTGAACAGGTATCCATGCTCCAGTATTACTATTAACTTGTTGGCCAGTTCTCAGCAGAAAAATCAAAGATGCTACAGTCATTTGAAAAAGCTTGGTGGAAGAGGTCCTAAAATTTTGAACTGAATTCAGACCCAATTTTCCTTAAAGCTTTGTATGTGTTTAGATTCAGGGACATTCTGGAAAGCGCTGTTTGCTTCAGTACTAAGGTAAAACAGAACAATCTGGGATGATGTTAAAATGAAAAAGAAGACAATCCTTACATTCCTGTTTCTATATAACCAAGCAGAAAAAAAGTATGATCTAGAGCAGAACAAAAATTAAGCAAACAAAAAATGATGTTTCTTTGGTGAAAATAGATATATTTATAGGGATGAATTTATTAGGCAAGAAAGTATGGATAACAACTTTCCTAGGTTTTCTCCAGTTACATAAAGGGGTCATAAAGTTGTTTTTCAAGCAGGTATTATTTTCTATGCTGGTTTTATTCCATATTAACTGCTCCTTCCCCAGCACATGGAACACAACACCCCCTGCCAGTGTTTCCCCAAGCTAAGGCACATATACCATTAGGTGTATGCAGCAGTTTTCAAGGGTATGTGAGAAGAAGGAATAGGAAAGCAGAAAAATGGAAAAAGGAAATATAAATGAAAGGAGAAGATAAAACAAAGAATTAAAAATGGTATAATCTCTTTTTGGAAAATGGACAGGTTATAGTGTGTTGTTGCAGCATGAGACACTTACCTTTTTCATTATTACCTATGACACAATCATAGGGTAAACAGTGGTATAACATACTAAACAAGTACATAGTGACATTTGGGAACGTTAGATCACATTAAAAATGGCCACTCACTCAAACTTAGTTCGCCCAGGTTCAGACCCTACACTTAGATCCCTAGTTAGGTCAATCTAGGTGTGAACTATATAAAAGTTCAGGAAGGTTAGATCAGGCTAAAAATGTCTGACCTGATGTAGGTTAACTGCATCTTGGCAGTAATCTAACTTAGATGAGGTCTGGGAAGACCAATCTAATTGAACTTCTATACAGTTCCCAACACAGCCCATGGGGCTGGGGAAGCCCAGCTGCTGGTCCGAGACCTAACACTGCACTTTTCCTCCCCCCACCCCCCAACCTCAGCACCAGGCTATTTTTAGCCCCTGATCCCTTTCCCCACCCCCAGATGGACAACCTCCCCACCATGGACCAGTTGCCCCCCACTTCCCAAGCCTACTAAACCCCTTATCCCACAAGCTACTCCAGGGGCCAGTTTTATGGATGTTTGCTGGTGCTAGGAGTTGAGGAAGTTGTGGGGGGGCAAGGCAGGATTGGGGGAGTTGTTCATTGCGGGGGTGGAGTTGGGGACCTAAAAATAGCCCCTGGTCCTGAGGGAGGAGGGGGACAAAGACTGCTAGCCCTCCTGAACCTGCAACCCCCCCTGGCTGATCTTGCTTGTCACTCTCCAATTCTGCCAAACCCCCTTTGACCCCACCAACCTGCACTCTGTGGACCTCACTTGCCATTCTGATGCCCCTAAGCTGTCCTTGGATCCACTTGGACCCCTGATCTCCCCAAAACCCCTTGCTAGCCCCCTCCACCCTGACTTATGTCACAGTGGGTGGCCATTTTTAACGCGATCAACCCATCTCTCACCTCCCTGAATGTCTGTATATACTCAAAAAGGTTAGACAACCTTAGAAATGTGAAGCACCATTATAGCATCACTGCCTCTTGGAGAATGGTACAAACCAATGCAATTTAGAGCAGCTGTGAGGCTGAATTGACCTACAACAGCCCCAAGTAAAACAGGGATAACAGAAGTAGAGACAAACACTTCTGCCCCCATTCGCTTCAACTGTACTAAGAAAAGGAGGATCTTACTTGTTGTGGGTTCCTTGTTTTAGTGTACAAATTTTTTGAGGTTTAGTAATATCCTTTTCTTGTGCCAATTAATGAATTGCTTTCACTGAAAACAAAACTCGAGCCACTACTTATTGATGATAGTGTCTGCCTGCATACATCTAAGTACAAGGCCCCCAAAATGATATATGAGCTCTGGGGGAAGCTGGGGCAATATAAATAGCCCAAAACTGCCACTCCCTGGTGGTGGGGGAGGCAAGAAGCTGCCAATGCAACATAATGCAATGTGGAACATATACAGTACGGTCACAAAAGACTTTGTGGATACAGCATTCCCTACTATAGCCCTTGATGAAAAGTAAAGCTGCCCCTGACACTAGAACCCCTGTGGAAGGGTAGGCAAGTGGCAGCAGAAAGGCTCAGGCAGGACACGAAAGTACAGTCTGCAGCTCTCTGCCAGCTGGGGTGTATTCAGCTTAGAAAGCTTAACAAATCAATTAATAGAAATTGCACATTTGCAAACTGAATATGAACTTTGTCCATCTGATCTAGGGCTAGAGGTAGGAACATAAAAATGGAAAGGACATGTGTTCCTTATTGGTTGGTGACTTTTGTTTGTCTGCATATACCTTATGAGCACGGAGTAAGCAACCACACTGCTTTCCTAAACTATATTCGATAAAAAGCTACTTTAAGAATAAACTGTGCTGGTTTAGCTCTATATGTAATATTGTCATAACACCAGCAGGGGGAAGTCTGGAGACATTATTAAGGGGTTGTGAGGGGGAAACAGTTGCTGTCGTGTGTTCTGAAATTAGTGAAGAGGTTTTATTTTTAATTATATTGTTGCTAATTAATGCTGTAGCTGAGTATGTTTGTGTTAGCTGAGCTGAACTCACAAGAATAAAAGTAAGGCGTTAATACAATAATGGTGCTGAAGATCTGGCCCTATAATATCTAAATTTGGGGGGGAAAGTTTATTTACAAGTTAAGTTTTATCTAAAAACAAGAGATGATGATATTCAGGACTCACATGAAACTCTTTGTATGCCTGCAGTAACTTACTGGCTCCCAAATACTCTTTGACACTTAGGCATTAGCACAAGAGGAAAACAGATTAAAGAAGAAAAATAAATGTTAACACACTTTAACATACCAAAAGTTAATGAAGAACTGACATGATACTGAATGAAAGTTTTTGATGTTTAATTAAACTTAAGCAATGTCCTGGTGTACTGTATCATGTTAATATTTTTACTATGTACACAACTATATCAGCAAACTGTGCTTTATATTGATCTGGCAAAAACACATACCCAGCTCTGGTGAAACAAGATAATCCAGTCAAATGCAATTTTGCTGGTATAATAGCATCCATGTTAGAAACTTCTATTGGTACACCTATAACAGCCAAGGATCACACCTATTTATATTCTTGCCTGATCACAGCTATCTCACAGAACCTGTAGTGTAAGACTGGCTCATGAACAAGAGATTCAGGGAGGGAGCATCTATATGTGCAGTTAGCATGCAACAGTAAACTCTAGTGCAGTTCATGTTGGAGTTTATTTCTCCTGGGCACAGTGTTTACACATGCACCCAAAACTGTAGCATGCTGAGCTAGGGCAGAGCAGCTCTGGGCTGGCAGGGAGACCAGGGAGTTAGCCTGGCAGCCCGGGACTGCTCCGTCCGGGCTCAATGTGCCGCAGAGGGGCTGGCTAGGGCATATGGGTACTACAGTGCAGGGCTAGGTGGCAAGCAGCTTAGGTCTACACATGTATTTTAGTGAATATAACTACTCCGCTGTAGGATGGTACTTATCCTAGACAGTACTATCCTACAGTGAAGTTAATTCATTTACTGTGCCCTAATATTGGGTGCACATGTAGATGGTGACACTTTACTGCAGAGCTAATTAGTCAGCTCTGCAGGAAAGCGCATGTGTAGATGCACCTGGAGTAATCTAAATCTTCCCAGATTCTAAATATAAAGGGGGGGGGGGGGGGTTGAAAGGAAGGGAAGCTCCTATTCAGTTCATGGGGCTTTTTATAAAGGAATTTCAGCCAAAAGAAAACACTGACAGGGTTAAGATGAAATTTGGTTTCATGTTCAGAAGTGGATGACAAACTGTGATAAAACTACCTAGCATCAAGGTAGAATTGTTCAAACATGATAGGAAATGAAACATTTGCTATTACAAAGCACCCACATGCCCCCACAACATCCGTTAGGTGCAGCTCCTCTGGTTTACTTCAGAGTCCAGCCTTTGCTCCAGGATTTAAATTTTCACTGTCATAATGCTTCCAGCCCTTATAGTTGCAAAGAAGAGTTAAGAAAAGACCCACCTTTATACTGATATAGTAGAGTCTGCGATAGTCAAATAGGACCTCTAGGAAGGATGTAAACTGCACAGTTCAGGAGTCACTATACCACTAAGATGAAGTCCAATCACAATCTTACCTGTTAGTGTTATATTAGCTATAATGGAATACTATCTATATCAGTCATGCTTAACCTTTGGGCCTGTGGGCCAGATCCAACCCCTGAAGTGACTGGATATAGCCTGTAGAATAGGTGATCAGCAGCAAGCATCTTAGGTCATCAAGTCCATTTCCTGGCCTGAGCCTTGCCACTGATCCCCCTCCACAGCCCAGAGGTAAGCTCCCTTTCTCTCTCCTTCCCCTCCCTCTGACATTGGCAGCCATCTCCCTCTTTGTCCCCATTCCCTACCAGAGGGGATTGATGGTCTGCAGTGCAGACAGGTCTCAAGCAGCCACCCTCCCACTTTAAAAGGCTGAGACCCACTGGTCTAGATGAAATTACTGTAAAATTGGTGTGTAATTCATTGGATTATTACGATTAAGGAATAGTAATCAGTGACAATGTTTAACAGGGAGAACAAATCAAGGGTCTTCCTCAGATGTCTGTCCTGAGTTAAGTATTGTTCATTCTGTTAGTTAATGACTTGAAGCAGTGGTGCCCAATCTTTTTGCCCCATGGGATGGGCGATAGCACTCAGTCCATCCATGGGCTGGAACCGGCATGTGAGGCAGCAAGGAGGGGTCCAAGCAGGCTGTGGGCAGGGGGGAGGGGAAGAGGATGTGGCAAATATTATTTGCCACTAGTCCTCCACTACCAAATTTCCCAACCCATAGGAACCCCTGCAGGCTGGATGCTATAGCTCTGCAGGCCACACTCCTGAGGCTAAAAAGAAAGGCCTACAAAGGATGGGAGTCACCTCCAAGGAGGATTATTCTGCACTGGTCCGGTCCTGCAGGGAGCAAACCAGGAAAGCCAAGGCTGCAACTGAACTCCAACTAGCTTTGAGCATCAAGGACAATAAAAAGTCCCTTTTCAGATATGTGGGGAGCCGGAGGGAAAGCAGGGGCAACGTTGGACCCCTTCTGAACCAGATGGGGCAACTGACGCCCAGGAAAAAGCCAACCTATTAAATAGGTACTTTGCATCGGTCTTTCATCAGTCCCATGGGACGCCCATGCCCGCTATGGGACAGGGAAGTCCGGGTGAGAGTGATCCCCTGCCCTCCATTGATGCTGACGTCGTGAAGGAACATCTTGAGAAGCTGGATACCTTCAAGTCTGCCGGCCCTGACAATCTTCACCCCAGGGTACTCATGGAGCTGGCGAGCATCATAGCCCAGCCTCTAGCACGGATCTTTGAAAACTCTTGGCGCTCTGGTGTAGTGCCCGAAGACTGGAAGAAGGCCAATGTGGTGCCTATCTTCAAGAAAGGGAGGAAAGTGGATCCGGCTAACTATAGGCCCATCAGCCTGACTTCTATCCCGGGGAAGATCTTAGAAAAGTTTATTAAAGAGGCCATCCTTAATGGACTGGCCGACACCAACATCTTAAGGGATAGCCAGCACGGGTTTGTTGCGGGTAGGTCTTGCTTGACCAATCTCATTTCCTTCTACGACCAGGTGACCTATCACCTGGACAAGGGAGAAGAGATTGATGTCATATATCCTGACTTCAAAAAAGCCTTCGAT
>NW_005842652.1:550773-561378 GCF_000455745.1 Alligator sinensis | reverse complement strand
AAGAAAGAGACTTGGGGGTCATCATTGACCACAAGATGAACATGAGCCTGCAATGCGATGCTGCAGCTAGTAAAGCGACCAAAACGCTGGCTTGCATCCATAGATGCTTCTCAAGCAAATCCGGGGACGTCGTTCTCCCCTTGTACTCGGCCTTAGTGAGGCCGCAGCTGGAGTACTGCATCCAGTTTTGGACTCCACAATTCAAAAAGGATGCGGAGAAGCTTGAGAGAGTCCAGAGAAGAGCCACGCGCATGATCAGAGGTCAGGGAAGCAGACCCTACGACGACAGGCTGCCTACGACGACAGGCTGAGAGCCCTGGGGCTCTTTAGCCTGGAAAAGCGCAGGCTCAGGGGTGATCTGATGGCCACCTATAAGTTTATCAGGGGTAACCACCAGTATCTGGGGGAACGTTTGTTCACCAGAGCGCCCCAAGGGATGACGACTAGGTCGAATGGTCATAAACTACTTCAAGACCGTTTCAGGCTAGACATAAGGAAGAATTTCTTTACTGTCCGAGCCCCCAAGGTGTGGAACAGCCTGCCATTGGAGGTGGTTCAAGCGCCTTCATTGAACACCTTCAAGAGCAAACTGGATGCTTAACTTGCTGGGATGCTATGACCCCAGGTGACTTCCTGCCTTTGGGCAGGGGGCTGGACTCGATGATCTTCCGATGTCCCTTCCAGCCCTAATGTCTATGAAATCTATGAAATTTGGCCCCCCAGTCTAGAAGTTGAGCACCCCTGACTTGGAGCATGGAATGAAGGCAACACTTAATAAAGTTGCAGATGGCACAAAACCGGATGGGGAGCAGACACTTTGGAGGATAGGATTATGATTAAAAATTGTGTGGATGCCTTGGAGAAATGGTCTAAAATAAATCAGATGATATTCAATAAGAACAACTGCAAAGCCCTCTACTAATGATGAAATCAAATGCATAAACAAAAATTGGGGGCTAATTAGGTTGCAGTACTGCAGAAGCCAATAAAATACTAGGCTGTAGTAACAGCACTGTTGTATGCAAGTCTCAGACAATGATTTTTCCACTCTGTTCAGTACTGGTGAGACTCCACCTAGAGTACCGTGTCCAGTTTCAAATGCTGCACTTATATGTATTAGTAGAAATAAAAAAAGATGAACAAATGTGAATCTAGAGAAGAGCAATAAAATGATTTACAGCTCTAGAAAAATGATTTACAAGGAAAGGCTGGAAGAACTGTGATTATTTATTCTGGAGAAGAGAAGACTGAGGGGGTATTAGATAAAAATCTTCAGAAACAAAATGGATCTTCATAAAAAGGATGGTGATCTGTTCTCTGTATCCATGGGGACAGGACAAGAAGCAGTGGACTTAAATTGCAGCAAAAGAAATTTAGATGTGATGTTGAGAAAAACTTCTAACTATGAAGGTGGTTAAACATTGGAACAGATTACCTATAGAGGTTGTGGAACCTCCATCCTTGGAAGTTTAAGTAAAAGTAAATCAAGGTTGGAAAGTAAATCAAGGTTTGTCTGGGATGGTCCAGATCAGGCTGGAATAGATGATCTCCTGAGATCCCTTCTGGCTCTCTTTTTCTATGATTTTACAGCTGATCACTGGAGTAGAAAACGTCAATGCCTGGCTTATCCTTCCAGATCCCATAATCACAAAATGTCATCTTAGGTGTCATCATCCCCACTCATATTTTACTCTGCTGTCAATATAATCAGTTTACCAGAGTAACTGCTATGTTAAAATTATATGGCAGCAATACAAAAATCTGCACCATCAATCTTGAAAAGTTTAGATGCAGAATGAAACAAACAAGCAGGGGCACTGATGCTTAATTTCATTTTCATATTTAACTTAATAAAAATTCAATTTTTCAATTCACTTTAATTTCCAGGGTGTCTTGAAACCTTGCTGAAGAACTTGGATGCGTGTTTGCTGCAAAAGGGGATGATTACAGAACTGGCTGTATGTTTATAGAACTTCATGCAAAGTCAGAGTCTCATAATCTGTGCATTGGGAGGTGTATATTGTATAAAACTAGGAGAGACCTGGGCTACTCACATGGGGAAAAGTAGGACTCCATTCTCCAGAACCTCTTCACAAGCTGTGCTGTAGGCTTAGGATTGCAAGGGGTGCACCTACATGCTCAATTAATATGAAGCAATAAACTCTGGAGTTTATTGCTCCTGGGCATGCTGGTTGAACAAACGCCTGGGAGCAATAAACTCTGGAGTTTGCTGCTGTTTGCACATGCACCCCAGATCGCAACACATTGAGCCAGATTGGTGTAGCCCCGACTGGCAAGGGTCCTGGAGGTCAGGCTGCCAGCCCAGGGTTGCTCCCTGCCACCAGCTCAGTGAGCTGTGGAGGGGCTGACTGGGGCATGAGGGTGCTTCAGCATGGGGCTAGCTGGCAGGCAGCCCCCGCACTGAAGCACCCTTGTGCTCCAGCCAGCCAGGGCAGCATCTACACGTGCAGTGCTGCAAAGTTTTTTTTCTTTCCAAGCACTACCCTGCTGCAGAGTAAATTAGTTTACTCCAGCCCATTAGGGGTGCACATGTAGATACTGAGACATTTACTGCACAGCTAATTAACATACTGAGCAGTAAACGTCTCATGTAGACATGCCCAAGGCAGTAGGCACAGTGTCTGTGTAGCTCTACCCTTGGCAGGAGTCTGAGACCAGCACTACACTACTCAGCCTGAAATAACCATTTGATCATTTTAAAGTGAGAGACTTGATCATTTTAATATGCCCCATATTAAAAGTTGGGACATAATGGACATTTTACACAAACAAAGAAAACAGTTGTCCAGCTAACTTAGTGAAAGGGTCAGCAACACGAAGAAAGCTGCTAGGATTTATTCTGAGGAAAATAAACTGCTCACCCTGCATTAATTGGCATAGGATAAGCTCTGCTATTCCTTACAGTACCACTATTAAACTTCAAGGACAATGTGGATACCCTTTAGGATTCCTTCAGATGAAAACTAGATAATTTTGTAAAATAATTAAATTACAAGTGCTGGCCCAGACCTCTAATTGATTTGTGCAGGAAATGAAGGCTATATTATCAAACACCTATTGGTGGTTCTACAAAGTGGCTGTCTAGTGTACCATCCCAGACAAAGACTTCTGTTATCTGATCAGCAGTACTATCCTATCTGCAAGTGCTGGGTCAGCAGGTTAATTGGAAATTTGTGACTGGTCTGAACATACTGGAAAACTGAAGTGATGTCCCACAGGTTTGTATTTGAAGGCTAGAAATATGTAGAGGTCAATAAGTCAAAGGGCTTAGAAACATCACTGAATTGTTTCAATTCCTCTGTCAGGAGAGTGTTGTCACTGTTTAGCATTGTTATATTTATTGCCAACTGGGAGCAAAGATCCTAGGGGCTGGAGATTTGCATCAATCTAAACTGGAAGTAAGGTACTGATTTTTTCACATCTTTTATAAACAATAAATCCTGTCTCAATATCCCTTCTCGTCTCAAATGGCTTTAACACATAGATGGGGCGTTTGAATCTGACAAGAACACCCAGACCATGGGACTGGGTAACATTATACAGGCCTAGACTGATCCATGTCACTCTGACCCTGGTTTTTAGGTAGGTGTAGTTGGAATATAAACTATATGGGTGGCTGCCTCTGGTTCTATTGCTTTACCACTGCTGATAATACTATTATCCTATCTGAAGCAACAAGTCCCAACCTGCGTTGCATTTTGCTGCTCCAGCAGCTGTTCCAGCATGTAACAGGAATTCTGTTTCTGACACATTTTGATTAGTTGTTCCCTGTCAAGTATTTTTCTCCTGGAACACACTTTAAATTGTCTCTTTCCACCAAACAGAGACAATCTGTTTTCTAAGACCCTCTAGCAAAATCTCAGCACTGTGTGTTTTTAATGGCATTCTTAAAAACCACAAAAGCAATTTTCTGTGACTTTATCCTGCCTGACAGGAGACACATGCATATATGGTGGTGTAGAGGCTGATCAGAGGGCCTCAAAATTTATACCAATAGTAGACTGGTCCATAAGTATGGAGTGAAATGCTGGTTTCTGCTGCCACTAACAAGGCTAATTGTGGGGGGAAATACACCAAAACAGCAACGAAAGATGTATTTGAGGGGAAGTTATATGCATATTGAAGGAGCAATTTACATTCTTGGGCCTGATGTTTTAAGGCTACTTCACATTACTTTGAGTGTGCAATGGAAAAGTGTAAATCAATTATATAGAAACCCAACTTAAGGCCTTTTCACACTGCTAGAGTGGTATAAAGTGACATTAATGAAAATGATAATTCTGTCTTTTATTCCTAACCTTGTTTGGCACAGTAGCTACAATGGAAAAACATTTACATAGTAGGTAAATATTGGATTGTAGCATGAGTGCACACTGTGACATCATATAGAAAGCTTTTCTTTCAATAATTGAACATGGAGGAAGATTTACAGCAACTATCGTTCTTCCCATCTGCTGAGTTAGCTCTGTATCTTTCAGCTGTATGGGAGTAAATCTGTTTTTCCACTCTAATGTTTCACGAATTGTCAACTGCTTGCTGATGGGTCTTAATGTTTTATGCCATACTTGTTTAATAATGGGGAAGAAGTGGCACTAGATTTTAATTGTTTTGAATATTGAGATGAGGTGTTATATACGCACACTATCTAAAGAAAGGAAAGCACCATCCTGATTGATAATCCCAATTTAAGGTCACTCATATAATTTATCAAAATTATCACTTGGTTTTATGAAGCTCAGATATTGCTGGTTGACAAGAGTACTTTGTAGCTCTGCTCCCATCCTTGGTGTTGAAAGTAATTTTAAGTGGGAGATGCTACTTTTAGCAATGCTATAGTAAAGTATAGTGGAAGGGAAGAGAATAGAAAAGAGACTTCAGCTTGCAAAAAATATTTTTCCAACTTTTGTTGGACTAATAAAAGAGATCACATCTTCCCAAAGAACCTTGTCTGCTTCTGTCCTTAGACCAACACGGATACAACCCCTTCTAGAGAGATTGTTGTTTCTTTACCAGGCCCACTACCTGCTGTGTCTGCCCTTATCCAAAGAGATGATTTGCATCAGTGTCTGAAGACATGAGGAGTGTAACAGTACTACTGGAGTTATCTGACCCAGATCTCTCCTATTGTTTTGTTGCCGGACAATAACTGACCTCTTATTTTCAAGGCTGCTTGCAGATGATTGATTCCTTAGGACTTGTTTCTTTGTTCAATTCCATAGCTCTGCTTTGTACCAACAGTGCAGCAAATATAGTAATTTCCTGTGGCTTGGTACTTAAAACAGCTCTTGCATCTCCCTGATTTTCGTATACTACTGGTTTGGAACATAGAGCTTGTTAAATTTAATTCTGCCAGAATTAGGGAGGGGAGTCCATTTTGTGTATTATCCTGTCCCTTTAACCTTGTGAGAGATTTGAGAAATCTGGCTTGGAGGAACTGCCTGTTTTGTAAACAGATTAGGATAATTTATTAATCCTCTGTATGATCATCTCTCTTCCTGAAAAAGCAAATCATTTCTCCAGTCCAAAATTTTCCACTTGCTTTGCTGTTCTTGCATATGTTTGCATGCCTGGGATGGTACATGTGAACTTGCATTTTCTGACCGTCAGAAAACCTGGTGTTTAAACAGTCTTATTTTATTATACTTTTGAAGAAGGTCTTGCTACATGCAAAAGGGCTGTTTTGCTTTCAGTTGCTGCAGTTTGGTATTTGAGGAGCAGCATTTTAACAGTCACCAGCTGGAATGAGCTTGTCTAAACTAAGTCAGGGAGTTGACTTATGGCACAAAATAAACACGACATTTATTAAATGGAGGGATTCTGAACCCACACACAGTTTCCCTGTTACCTTGAGAAATGGACCACATTATTACTCCTGCTTTTGAGGCTAGTCTAACCCTTTATTCAATGTAAACTGTATCCCATAAGCTCCTAATAGCAAGGAAGCCTGTATTGCTCCACAGGCTACTACTCCCAGCCCACCCCATGCAGAGTAACAACTTGTATTGCCATAGTTCCTGTTAACTCCCAGTTGCCACACTTGACATTGTCTGAATTAGGCTAGCCAGGATGTACCAGCAGCATTAGAGAAGGGGCATCAAAGCTGACTGGCTTGCTTTGGATGACTCTACTACTGATTCCTCTCAATTAGCATATGGCACACCCCTTCTTAATTGTCAGGCCAAGCCTCTCTTGGCCTGCTACCTGGTACCACATAAACCAGTACAGCCTATTTCATGGTTGGGTTGTTGCGGACAACCACCCGCACCTGGATGGGGAGGGTGTGTGAACACCCAGCAGGACTAAAAGCAAGACCTGATGGCCGTTGGCTCGCAAATGAGCTCCCAGCGAGCCAACATCCGTCCATACCTAGAGAGGTGCATCTAAGGTACCTCCACAGTCGCAAGGGCCTTGGGACTGCCTTGACTTGATCCCTTCTGATAGTGAAGGGGAGAGGAAAATAAAAATCAGGTTAGTTGCTGGTTTGCTTTGAAGAAGGTGGAAAAAGACAACGTTCTCCAAAGCAGCTTGGAGAAAAGGAGACAAAGAGAAGACTAGGTAAGTGTCCCTCATGCTCTCACTGGCATTTCATGCACTGGCAAATATATCTGAAGAGTGCAGAAAAGGCTATTCAACTAAATAGGAACAAGTATTTTAGAAAAGTGATGTTCCCCATTTAATCCTCCTCTCCTCCTTTGGGCAGCAGAGGAGATGTTCCCAGGGCCCTGTTGCCTACCATGTTCATTTTATTCTCTCTGCTGCAATAGAGGCAGCAACCCCAGGGTCCTAACACCTGCCATTTTCTATTGTCTTTGCAGCATTTACTGGTTGCTGCGTGAGGCTGGGGGTGCAGCCTGTAGTGTCAAAGGGCTGCCAGAAGAGTAAAGAAGAGGGGGAAGAGGCTAAACTATGTTGGTCCCTCTCTTATGTTCATCAGGTGCCCTCTAGATATAGCTGGATAAACTTTTTGAACCGCTGTCTTGAAAAATGTAGAGATGGGACATAGGCAAATTAGGATACAGAAAGAAATTGCCTCCATAGATTTACTGTTTTAAAGCACTGCTTCTCAACCTTATGAGACTCAAGGCACCCTTCAGTAGACGTGAGGCACCCCTCCTTAACTTTTGTGAATTGAGTGGCACCCCATTTCAAAGACTAACTTATCTGAGTAGTTACCTCCCTGCAGAGGGGCCAGTCAGTCAAGCAGGTACTGAGCCTATGCTTCTCTGCTTATCTTCTCACACCTCACTCATCTCCCCACATGTCAAAGCACCCCTAGGTGTCCCAGCACCCTGGTTGAGAATCACTAGTTTAAAACATGGGCTTAGATGTTACCCTCCTGGGAGAATAAGATTTACTGAGATGGTGTTGCATCTGAAGCTCAATGGTGACACATTTGTGACAGCATGAAGAAGCAAAGTACAGCCTGTGGCAAGCTATAGACCACTGCTGCAGGCAGCATTTTCCCCATCTGGTACAGCTACCCAGCTCTTGTGTTCAGCAAGCTGGATGCCATGCCCTCGCTCCCCCCTCAAAACTATAGAGATAATCTGCTTTTAGTTATTCTGGCTCAGATTCTTTAGCCCACTGCATCCTTTTAAATCCTGTATTAATTTAGACATTGGTCTAAATGAGGGATTCTGATACTTCATTACTGTAGTACACTAAAGATGCAAACCCAGCTCTAATGGGTCACCAAAAGATTAAATGCCGGGTGCAGCTAAGTAAATGCACAAATTCCAGCTGGAATGAAAGATAAAAGTCCAAAAACATGACCACCATCTCTTCTAGGTTGGGCTTGCTGCTTCACAAGGATCCTTTATTCACAGTGACCTTTCTAGTACAAATACCAAAGGTAGACTTCTTAGGAGAAAAGTGGAAAGATCTGCAACTAGTTTCCAACAGAACTTTTCAGAGAAGTGCTGGCTAAGTTCCTCCATCTATAAACTGTAAATGATGCTGTCTCTCCTTTGTCAGTTCAGACTGTAAGCTCTTCAAGGCAGATAGTGCTTGTCATTTTAATGCGTCTTCAGTCACACTTGCAACCTCTAGCTGCTACGTTCTGTGCTCAAAGCAGCACTTCAAAAGACATGCATTGTTTGATTAATGCATGAGATTACCAAGGGCATATGCTAAAAATTGCTCCTGAAAACTGCCCTGGCCAATCTGGAAGGATTTATACAGAAGCCGAAGGCCTCCTAAGCATACCAGTGCTTAGGCTCTTTATGTTTAAATATCAAGTTAAAGCTGTTTTAGATTTCTATAAAAATGAAAAGGAAGAGTGGGGGAAAATGAGGAAAGGTTGAAATAGCCTGATGAGGTAATGAGCTACATTTAATGAGCTACAGAAAACATCATGCCCTCTTTCCCCGTGTGTTCTCTTTTCCTCACTCAAAAAAAAAATTGAACACATGCCCACAATTCAGACATGAAATCAGGCTAACTGAGTGAATTTGAGAAGATGGTTGTCTCAGAGGCAGGTTCTGCCCTGACCTGTATTTTGTAGATGATGGTCTAGTATTTTGGTTGCATGTTTTGCTGATCTCTAAAGTCTAAGGTTGATCATAGGCTTTACTTTTCTATTGAGCAGCTGTTAATCAGAAGTAAAAAGCTTTTCTCTGTATCATTTTCAGAAGTGTATGATGTTTTCCTAAATTCTTGGCCATAGACACCGACTTTTATTTGTGGGGAGGGGAGAGGCTAAGATGATGGGCATGTAGAAAGTTTTACACATTTCAGGTGCCAGCCCTCTTCCCAAAGGGGGCCAGGACCCTCAGGCCCCCACATACTTGGCACCTCTGCTCATGGTTCCTGGTTGGCCCTTGTTATATGTATGAGTTGGTACTGTATTTTCTTGCATACAACATTCACCCCTCTCCTCCCCCCCACAAAAAACCCCAGATGCTAAAAAATGGAGTGTGCATCATATGCAAGGAAATATGGTAACAGCAGTTTCATCTACATAAACCTTAGACTCAAGGCACACCTAGATTTCAGTTCTCTCATTTCCTGACTACAGAAAAAATAATAGAGCAATTCTTGTGTTGCAAAGAACATGATAAGTTAGAATAGGGGTGGGCAGTGATTCTGCTGAAGGGCCACTTAATGAATTTTGGTGAGCTGTTGAAGGCCACAACAGTCGCCCCGCCCCCCCCTGGTCCGCATCTTGGGACCAGAAGTCTTGCCCCCTAACCCCTGAGCTTTGCCACCAGAAGTCCTTCCCCTTGTCCCCAGAAGTGCTTCTGGGGGGGAGGGGGGGTATCATCTTGGAACCAGAAACCCCCCCCCAAATCATATACTAAAAGTCAAGCATCTACTATAATGTTTTAACATTTTATTAAAAAAAATATTTTGTCCAGATTTACATGCGTTTGCCTAGTGTATATAGAGGTGATTGCATAATTGCTCAAAAAGAAACACTTGCTCTTGTATGTTGCATGTGTGGGGTGTGGTTTGGGGTGTGTATATGGGTGTGGGGTGTGGTTCGGGGGTGTGGCAGGTATGTTGGGAGGTGTAGGTGCATGTATATGAGAGGATTGTGGGGGGTATGGGCAAGGTTTGGATGCATGTGGGGTTTATGGGATGGGAGAGAGGGTGAGGCGTGCGGGGCTCCTCCCACATGCCCCTCTATGGTGCACAGGCCCTGCCACTGCCAGCAGCAGCAGGCGTTGGGCTCTCAGGGTGCTCATGGCCTGTGCAGATGCAACCACCAGGTGGTGCGAGCTCCAGCCAGTTCTGGGAGCTGCATGTGGCAGCAAGGAGTGGAGCTAGGCTGGCCCACCTATGTTGCACAGAGCTCATGTGCAGTTCCCAGGACTCATGCACTGCTGGGGGGAAGCCCTGTGTGATGGAGCCAGCTGCCTTGCCCACTCCCTACCACCATGTGCATCTCACAGGACTCCACCAAGAAGTGTTAGAATGTTTTTGACACCGTGATTTTTAATTTGAAATCTCTGGGTTTATCTTGAGAATCATGTGCAAGTGTTTGCACACCTAACAGTATTAATATTGCATGGCACACCAGGGCACCATTAAAAGGATCTCACACACCCCGCTTCAGAATCCCTGGCTTAAGCTTTGGTGGGTCAAAAGTGGAAGTAGTCTGCATGGGATCCACAGGGATCAGAACAATGAGTGGGCTTGGATAAACAGAAGAGGCTCTGGAATGGGAGGGACAGAGCTGAAACCATAAAGAATAGCACATGGCTCTGAAAATACAAAACAGTAAGAACAGGAGAGTCTAGTAAGAATAGGAATAGGGGGAGATGGGGAAAGGGCAGAGGCCAGAAGGGACAGGATAGAAAGGTGTAGGCAGAAGGACAGTGGCTATTCCATTGGATCATAGGACAAGAAGAAAAATAAAGATGAAAATTAGAAAGAGGCTTGAATTAGAATACTGAATGCAACCCCTTTGACCCTCACACTGCTGTGTGACCTGAATCCTAACTCCTCAGTTTGGGCCCAGTGCCACTGAGAGATGGCCATTTTTAGATGCATTGTGCTAGATACAGCTATGCGATTGGAGAGAGAAATTATTTTTTCTTTGTACTATACTTTAAAATGTAGAAGTTTCTCTGCCTGATGCAT
>NW_005842652.1:550052-550763 GCF_000455745.1 Alligator sinensis | reverse complement strand
GATTGTGCTGGTGCTGCACATGGTTCATGGCTTTTTAAAGCAGGGAGGGGGGCATGTGTTTGACATAAGTCATTTTTAATACTCAATAACTCTGAGCTAACTTTCCCTTCTTCTGCTTGCTGTTTTATGACATACTTGTATTTATCTGCATTCCACCTTATGAACCACTTTTTGTCTGATAAATGTATCTGCTAGAAGAGGCTAATCTTAGGTGAGCAATTGAATGTCTACCAGCAATGGGAAAAGTGAACTACGTGCAGTTTATGGAAAACCTTGCAGTGCATTCTGCTCCAAGGTTATTAGACACAAGCACCAGAGCAATGCAAGTTAAAGGAACACCAAGAAAATAAAAGGGAGAGATCACCAAAGAGGAGTATACCTCCTCTGCTCATGCTTGTAGGGAGGCAGTTAGACGGGCCAAAGCTACCATGCAGCTGAGGATGGCATCCCAAGTAAAGGATAACACTAAATTATTTTTTAGATATATAGGGAGTAAAAGGAAGGCCCAGGGAGGAATAGGACCCCTACTAAATGGGCAGAAGCAAATGGTGATGGACAGGGGGGACAAGGCTGAACTCCTCAACGAGTTCTTTGCCTCAGTGTTCCTAAGCGAGGGGCAAGACAAGGCTCTCACTGGGATTGTAGAGAGGCAGCAGCAAGGTGCCAGACTACCATGCGTAGACCCCGAGATGGTGCAGAGTCACTTGGAGG
>NW_005842652.1:549686-549994 GCF_000455745.1 Alligator sinensis | reverse complement strand
ACAGCCGCTGGCGGGAATATTTGAGCACTCGTGGCCCATGCGCCAAGTCCCGGAGGACTGGAAAAGGGCCAATGTGGTCCCCATTTTCAAGAAGGGGAGGAAGGAGCACCCGGGCAACTATAGGCCAGTCAGTTTCACCTCCATCCTTGACAAAGTCTTTGAAAAAATTATCAAGGCTCACATTTGCGAGAGCCCGGCAGGACAAATTATGCTGAGAGGAAACCAGCACAGATTCGTAGCAGGCAGATCATGCCTGACTAATCTAGTCTCTTTTTATGACCAGGTTACGAAACGCCTGGACACAGGAG
>NW_005842652.1:539682-548800 GCF_000455745.1 Alligator sinensis | reverse complement strand
CTGGACCTTTTCAGCCTCCGCAAGAGAAGGTTGAGAGGCAACCTTGTGGCTGCCTATAAGTTCATCACGGGGGCACAGAAGGGAATTGGTGAGTATTTATTCACCAAGGTGCCCCTGGGGGTTACAAGAAATAATGGCCACAAGCTAGCAGAGAGCAGATTTAGATTGGACATTAGGAACAACTTCTTCACAGTTAGAGTGGCCAAGGTCTGGAACGGGCTCCCAAGGGAGGTGGTGCTTATGCAGGGGGTCGGACTCGATGATCTATTGAGGTCCCTTCCGACCCTAACATCTATGAATCTATGAAAGGAAATTTAAATTCAACCACAATAACATTCACTAGAGCTGACCAGAGGAAAGATACCCTAAATGTCCTAATTATCAGGAAACAAATAACATTGGCTCTGCCCTACTCCCACAAATGTGACCATCACAAATGGGCTTCAGTTAAGAAATACCACTACTGCAATTCATAGCATCAGAAAGGACTTGAACAATGCAATATATTTTCTTCCAGCAGAAAATATTTAGAATGATTGTTCAGGACTGCTTTTACCAGGAATACCATTCTGAAAGACAAAGACACTTTTTAAAGTGAAATATATACATTTTAAAAGAAAGAGTCCTGCATCTTACATTTAAGTTAAAAAAAATACAAAAAAAAAGGGGGGGAGGGGGCACTCATACCTGCAACATATGGGGGCTATATCCTTGTACATACATCTTATCTGATGTTCTATTTTTTTCTTAAGAGTCAGAACATGTTGGCATGTTTTTAAATTTAAATAAAGGGCATCTTATATCCAAAGGAATATGGTATGTACTAAGAACAGATTTAAGAAGCTTAGCGAAATTGCTGCTGTTTCCATGTAAATTGGACAGAAGGTTATGAAATAAGGTTTTATCCCTGTATAGACCATGGTAGTTGTGTTTTAGTGTCCTGGTTAAAGGACACAAGGAAGACCAAACTATATAAAAGCAGGGTCCAAAGACTGTAATACCAGCCTCAGTACAACAGTTCAGCTATTTTCTTATTTGCAGACAGAAAAATCAAGTGTGGGGAGGAGTTTAAGATACCATGCGAAGTATCAAAGTAAAAAAAACAAACAAACTGGTCCATCTTGACATGTTCATTCACAGCTGTTTTATTAGGCAACCCTGAAAGAGGGACAAGTAGAGTGGGCGACTTTATGAGAATTTCTCCCTATTCTTTTCTTAAGTAACAGATTTCCAAAGTTTAATTGTGTGAACCTCTGAAGACAGCCTGGTATAAAGACAATGTAGGAAACATTTGGATTTTTTGTTTTAGCAAAAGAAAATATCGGACAATGAAAATGATTACATTAAATGCAGACGCGATATAAGCAGTGTTGCCTTTTCTAGTGGTTCTTGTACAGCAAAGAAAGTATGTTGTTTTATGCAGCATTTATGATGAAAAATTTTACTAATTATAGGCACTATGTGGCTAGTTAAAGTTGAAATAAAAAACTTCCACTGTAACCTCCTTCACTCCCACCCCTTTTGTTTTATATATGTGGTAAGCAAGATACATGCAGGGCAAAATAGTCCATGGTTCATCTCAGCCCAGATGTGAATGTATTGGAGAAGACCGAGCAAAAATAAAACATCAAAATGCATACGTATGAAATACTGCAAACTCAAATCTTCAAAAAAGCTGCAATCAATTTCCTTCCAAGCTGGATCTAGGAAGTGGTAGCAGTTATGCGCATACACTTGTGAACATATGCATGGGACTCTGAAACATGACAGGGAAGATTTTGCTCTCTCTGGCTCAGAAAGCTGGGCTGCTTAGTGAAACTATGATAGCTGTAGAAGGTAGGGCTCCACAGGATTCTTGAGCTGAATATGAACTTGAAAAAACTTTAGCAATCCAATGAGTTTTGAAAATTTGAGAAGTTTATAGCACAAACTATAACAAAGACAAGAGAGTACCTTAAAGGATATGAAGCTTGGAACAGGTGTGTTAGAGTTGGGAGCCCCAAATTCTTAAATTCTGCCTCTCTATTTGCAGCCAGGTATGCAGCACCTCTAATGAAGTAATATACCATTTCATAAATGGAAAACAAGGAACTTGAAAAGACTAATTGGCTCATCTGAGTTCACACAAGACAGCCCATGCTTAGAATTCACTCTTACTTTCCATTTATCTTCTGTCTCTTATTTCTCTGTTTGCAAAGCAGGATGCTACTACTTAGCAACTCCAAACACAGGATATACTGCGACAGAAGCTGTCCTACTTTTAAATAAAAGTCTCTGCAGGTCTAGGGAGCTGGTTCCCCTCCTTTTTTGATATTCTGGAAGAGTGGGATGTAGAGTGAACCTTGTAGGTTTGTGAAATAATGCTTCTGTGAGGATATTTTGCTAGGTTGCAAGCCGGGGAGGATTTCCCTCTTTAGTATCAGAGTGGAGGTCCCTCTACAGCTACGTCTGCTGCTAACAATGCCAAAGATGGGTGGGAGGGCTACAGCGGTAACTAAAAAGTGCTTTCACTAGAGCTGAGAGCCAGTATGCTAGAAACTAATGAAAATAGAGTGCAATGTTTCAGACAGGCACAGGGCTCCTCTGACACAGTGGGCTGTGCCTGCCCCATGCACAGCCTGCTGGGGTGGGGGCAGGAAGTAGAAGCCGGAGGAGAGAGGGGGACCCCAGATGCTACTACATCTGGAATGATGGGGGCAGCAGTGGCCAATCACCAGCTGCAAATTAACCCCTTGCAGGTTATGGGTGACCTGCCAGTTGGACAGCTCCAAATTAACATCATCTTCTGTAGTTTCTTCTGTTGGGAAGTCTCCCATCTTTGGATAGGAGTGGAGACCCACTGAACATTTCAAATGTATACGAGTAAAAGCCAGAGCCTCAGCTAAGGCAATAAACAAGAAGGCTTAGACATGCTTGAACATGAATTTTGTCTTGTATGCTTTGTTTCTTTGAAGTATGCTTTAAAGGATACTGTATACTTTTGTTAAGTCTAGCTGGGAGATTCTTTTGGTTCCATTCAGAGTAAAGGCAACTCTTGCTGACTGGCAGCTTTGTATAGCTATTTGTGGAGCAATGGTAGAGGTATTCAAAGTTATCCCAAACTGGATAATTTGACTGTGAGACTGCCAGATCTGGAGGAGAAGAGAGAGAACCAGCGGGCCTTGGCTGAACTTTAAGTAAAAGGGGAGTATAATATATTGGAGTTACCCATTCTTTGCTCCTTTGGCGAGTGCTCATTTTGGTTCTCAGGCATAAAGCAGGTAGCAACCCTCTTGGAGCATGTTTTGTTTGCACTTGCTAGTTTTTTCAAGCTGAAGAAAAGAGCAGAGCCTCTAGCTGTTTCTCTAGGAAGGTCACGAGTGGTATGGCAAGACCTGCAAAGGAACCACTAGTTATTGGCAGTTCAGGAAGCAACTCAGAAGTATTTCACCTGCGTACTCTGTACGTTGTTTAACTTAAAGATTACCTGATGGTAAGGGTTTAAAAAAAAAAAAATTCAGAATCTAGTATTGCTCAAGTTAAAAGTAGTATATAAACTGGCTTAGGGCTTCTAATTTATCCTGAGAACGGTAGCTAAAGAAATAGAAAACCTAGATAGGTAAAAGCAGACTCAGGCTTTGGCTTGGCATAGCTGGAGCAAATGAATATAGGAGAGAGTAATAAGGTACGGGCAAGTAATATTCTCTGGATTTGTCAGATGCCACATCCATTTTGATTTTTGTACTGACCCTAGCATTACTGCTGCTTTTTTTTATCCCCAGCCTAGATTAAGATTTGTGCAGATGAGATCTGGGGTTAAATTGCAGAGTTTTGTTAAATGTTGACAATTGCCTATTTAAATTGAGGGGCTTTTGATAAAAACAGACTGTGGCTGGCCAGGCAGGACACACTGTTTTTCAAAACTGAATCTAAGAGTGAGAGACAGGGAAGTAAAGATGGTAACAAAGCAAGGAATCACCTGATGGTCACCTGAGAAGGTTGAGTGATCAGGGCATAAATTGCCAAAGAGGGCCAGTGGCTTACAAAAGAAAGGGCTGAGAGAATAACATGAATAATGGGTTGTGTGTTTATGTTTTTTCTCCAGTTAATTGACCATAGCAAAGGTCAAAAAAAAAAAAAAAAAGTTGATTTGAACAGCAGGTAATTTTGCTCAACTTGGAACGAAACATGTTTGTTTCTGTTTAACTTAAAAATCTAAATAAAAAGTTTGGATACATCTTTTTTCCTATTTTATTCCCACTAAAATAATTCAGTGCTAATTTATGCTGAATTTGAATAGTTTTTTTTTGGTCAAGCAGAATATGCATACAGTATTTTGGTAAGAAAAAACGCTTCACACAAGAAAAAAAAAAATGTACCTAGCTCTACAGAACATCTGTTTTTTAAGGAAACTAACTGGAGTGGAGCCCTGAAATAGAGAAGAATCATAGATGTCCAAGCAGAAAAGGAAACAGAGTTGCTTTGTAGGGCGCTATTTAGTTTAGATTTTTGCATTTCTTGCACTAAGTGAAAAGTAATCGTGCTTAGAAACATGCACAAAGCCTGTGCTGAAGAGTTTTGCTGAGTGGATGCTATATAGTTAGAGTTTGAGTTCTCGGAGGTAGCATGCTTAAGCCTCCGATGCGTTTCAGAAGTGCCAGTAGTTCCTGGAGCCAGTAGCTCATGAAGAGACAACAGGCAGAGAGCCTATGTCTTCTAGGAGATAGAGAGGCCAAGGAGAGAAACAATATAGCCTAAGGCAGCCCAGGTGTTGTGAAAAGTTATAATTTCTCGATGCCCAGTAACATAGGAGAGTGAGGATATTGTAGATCGGGATACAGTCCCTGAGTTATGAAGCGGTGAGTGCATGTAACAGCCTGCAGAGGCTGCCTACTACTACCAACCCACAATGAAAACTGTTGTTTAGTTCTTCTCATTCATGCCTGGCTGGTTTTTACTCAACTTGGTGATCACTAAACCAAGGGAGGATAGGGGCTGTCTATAAACTTACCAGGGGGGACCAGAGGGGAATGGGCGAGACCCTGTTCCCCTGAGCACCTCCTGAAGTAACGGCCACAAGTCGAATGAGAGTAGGTTCAGGCTAGACATCAGGAGGCACTACTTCACAGTCAGGGTGGCTAGGATCTGGAACCAGCTTTCAGGGGAAGTGGTGCACGCTTCTACCCTGGGCTGGGGGGCGGGGGGTCTTTAAAAGGAGGCTTGATAATTATCTAGCTGGGGTCATATGAGCTCAAACTTACCAGGGGTCGTATAAGCCCAGTATTCATTCCTGCCCAGGGCGGGGGGTTGGACTTGATGTTCTGCTCATGTCCCTTTCGACCCTACATTTATGAACCTATGAGTGCCGCTTTATGTGTGTTCCCGTGTTTAATCTGCACCTGCAGAAGCTATTCCCTTTTTTTCATTTCCACCCCCTCCCCTGCCTCCAAGTATTTTATCCTGTTCTTCTCTGCAACAATTTAAATCCACTGACTGATACTGGGGACAGATTTTTGCCCAATTGTTAATGAATAAAATTTAAAAAGTCTCTTCCTACAAGGAAGAAACCCCTCCATCTTTTTCTACCCTCCCCAACCAACAATGGCTGAAACAAGACTTATTTTTTTACTCCTGTGGCAGGGTGCTAGCTAAGAGGCTATGTGTTTGGTAGATTGGCACAAAACATAGCAGTCACTGAACATGTAGAAGACCTTCAAAACTGAATGATGAATGCATTACATTTGAAAGCTTGTCCAAGGTCTATCCCAACCATGCAGTTGGTACTGTAAAAGTTATCGCCCACAACAGTTCTTGCCTCTCACAAAGTTGTTTCATCAGGGCTGTGTGATAGGTTTGAGGCATTATGGAAAACACTATCTTACATTTTCAGGGAGATCAAAGATTGGGTGGGGGGGGGGGGGGGTTGTTGGTTTTTGTTTTTTTTTTTACCACATTCCCTCAGCTACCATCCTGTGCAGCACTTTGCAAATAGAGAGATCAGTTTCTGAAGAGAATGAAAAATATTCATAGTACCTAGACCATTTTTTGAGTATGAAAGAGTGGGAAGTTTGCCCACTACAGCCTTTGTATAGGCAACTATAAACAATATGGGGAGTGATGCCAGGAAGCTATTGGCAAGCAAGCCCAAAAGTCTAGAGAACTTAAGACAGAAGAAATCGCATCAAATTCTGAAGAAGGGTATTGAACGACACACACACAAAACACACAGTGATTAGGGACAAGAATAACAACAAAGACATGAAAACAAGACATTACTAGTTTATTCCATAACCCATGTAAAACTCTGTAAAAACTTTATGTATTAGCCAAAATATTAGAATACAGACTATTGTTTCTGTCCATTTTTAGAATTTAGCAAGGGGCCAAACAAGCCTCAAGTCATCCCAGGCAAAATCTGATGGAGGGAAGGGAGGGATTTCAATTTGCAGAACCTACATCGTGACTACCTTGTGGTGATTAACAATCTTTTTACGCACAAGAGGAAAAAGGGAAAAAAGAGGACGATTGGAAGGAAAATTAATTTCTCAGGAGATACTTCAGAGAGATGTTAGTACTTAAAGATCTACACAAGAAAATGGGGGGGGGGGAAATTCCTTCACTTGAGCATCAATTCCTGTAACAAGTAATTAAATCTTTTGGCTGTGTGCAAAATGTCTTTGTTAGTCAATGAGCATGCTCTGTGTCATTCAGCTCCATTACTAGTTCAGCACACTCAGCTCTTTACCTCTTGGAAGAGCTGTGCTTCAGCAGTGGCCAGAGCTTTTTTTGAAGTTATGTAGCTGCAATTAATATGCATACTCCAGCCTGCATTTTGGGTTGAACTGTTGACACTGATTCTACCACTTAGAATTTCCTTTTTGTATGATATTAGCTGATCTCCCACAGCCCAGGAAGAATTGTCATGCTCAATAGTTTAGGCCCTTCCTTCACAGCCAGTTTTATTCCTCCAAACAAAAGCCTTTCCCACCTCCATTCTCCATTGCCTAATCCAACAGCACACACATTTCCTATAGCTCCTCTTCATCTGAGCCCCCTTGCTGGGTTTTATGATACTTCCAACCATCAGATACCTCCTTGGGGTTGCACGGGTGCTAAGGTACATGGCTAACAGCCCAGAGGTTGCACGTTCAAGGCCATAGCAGAACTGCTCATGGGGTGGCCTGTCAGATTCCAATGAATCTGCAAATTCTGCTCGATACCTTGTCAAAGGGGCATGAAAAAGGAAGCTTCCTCCCAGGTGAACAAAAAAAAAAAAAAAAAAAAAAAAAAAAAAAAAAAAAAAAAGTGTCATAGGCTGGATTTATCCTCTCATCCAAATGCTCCCTTTAAAAGGACCTGCCACTCTGTGACAAATGACCGTTTGCATAGTACTTCTGAAGCAGTTTTCGGGGCTTCCTCACTGCTTCTGGTAGCCCTTGAAAGCTAAAAACCCAACCACCCACTAATAAAAAAGCCCTAACTAACCAAATCCCCTGTTCTTTTTAATCATGTGGTGTTGCAGTTCAAAACAAACTAGGGTTCTACCAAACCCAAATCTTCATGTGTTATGCCACCTCCAACTAGAAGATAGAGCTCAATTAATGCCTAACACAAGCTGCATTGTACTGTGCGCAATCAGAAATACATGGGGCTGCATTTTTGACATCTGTAAACTCTCAAAAATAATTCTGCTTATCAAAATAGTATTTCATCAATGAGGACTGCAGAGCATCAGTGGGGTTGAATAACTGGTCTTCCAAATGTTACATTTGTGTATATGAACAAGTTTGTTTTATAAATAAACTCACAAATATTTGAAACTAGGCAAGGCCATGTTTTCATCAGCAGATACCACATACTAAAACATCTACATTATACAAACAAAAGCTAGGGATACCAAATTAGTGAACACAAGTAGAAAAAAGGTTGGGATTATTATATTTTGTTTTTGGTTTGCATTTACGAATACATGAAGAGCCAGCTTTTCAGAAGAAAGGAGAACTTACCATTCTCAGGAGCTTCAGTTCAAGGTGTAGGTTCTTAGCAGCACCTCTGCCACCAGAGCTGTGGTGATTAAACAGTGCCAGATTAGTCATCTTGCAGACTGAGGGCCTATTTATCTTCAGCATAGTTAACAGCAGTGCAAGATTCCCTAAACTATCCTGCCACACTTGATTTGGGGGGGGAGGGGAAGGGGGCAGGGAAGGGGAATTGCATGTTGGAACTGGTTGTGCATATGTCTATGGGATAAAATGCAAAGATACTGGTACTTGAGCTAGCTCAGCTATTGGAGGCTGTACTAAGTCAGCCCTTTGCCCGGGCTAACATCCCCTGGTTTTCCAATTGGGTTAAATTAGCTGGGCAGAGCATGGAGCCAACATGGCTCTACTGTATCAGGACCTGAGCTAGCTGGGCTGTCTCTGCAAGGCACTGCATAAATATGAAAAACCTCATTCTCTTGGGTTCCTTGGTCAGTCTTCTGAGATTGCCAGCAAAGATACCAATTGATACCAGCTCTAGGGCTCAGAGATGCATACTGAACATTGGGGTGATATCAAGTAATTTGATTTCTTCATACCACCAAACCTCTGATTTGTGCTGATAGTAAGTAGTTTCACTAAAGCACCATGAGGCTCTGCCTGTGCTGCTGGATGTGACCCTTCTACTTTACTCTGATTTAGCTTTGTAAGGCTAGGGACAGACATTACACATAAACCTGTTTAAGTGATCAGAAACTGGTTTAAACCTGTAACAGAACAGACATTTAGTGCACATAAACCAGTTTCAAAATGGCCAAAGCCAGTTTGAGATAAGCCTGGTTGAATGTAGTATCAGACTTAACTGATTTGGCTTAAACCAGTTTATGCAATGTCCGTCCCAGACCCCTTGCTGGTTTAAGATAAACCAGATTCCCCCAACATCCTGGCATGCTCTCAGGGCTCTCTGCTCCAGTCTCAGGGCTGACCCCATCCCTCTACTCTGGAGCTAGAGCAAGGACCGGCCCTAGCAGAGACACTGGCTGGCTTGGCCCCACTAAAGCAAAGTGGGCAGGGAGGGGGTTAATTCTTCCCTCCTTCCCCACCGCAGCCATGGTCAGCTTGTCTGCCAGTCAGCAGAGGGGAGGAGGCTGCAGTGGTGG
>NW_005842652.1:538261-539631 GCF_000455745.1 Alligator sinensis | reverse complement strand
ACTCTTCCCCCTCTGCCTCCTCCCAGGGTGGAAAGGGGGACTTTGTGAGGTGCTGGATGGGGACTCTTCCTCCCCTGCCGCTGTGTGGTTGGGAAGAGGGGGTGCTCCATGTGATGCTGCCTGGCCCCAGGGTGGGGGCAGGTGGGCAGGGGAGTCTGTGATCCATGCTGGGGGGAACTCTTCCCCCTCCTCCCCCCAGAGGGGAAGCAGGAGTGTGGAACTCAGCTGGGCAGGGTGGAGGGACCTCCTCACACTCCCCCCCATGGCATGTAGCCCCTGCTGCCTGGCAGCACCAGCAGGTGAGGAGGTCAGGGTGCTCATGCCTGGTGCAGGTGCGGCTCCATCCAGCACTGTGCAGGGGGAGGGAGTGGAGACTGCCTTATCCCACAGGTCTGTTCCCTGAGCCTGAAACTGCAGTGGGGGAAACCTTGCACTGGAGCCAGCTGCTTCCCCCACTTCCAGCTGTGCAGGTCCTTCATTCTGCTGGGAGTGGAGGGAGCCCTACCCCCTGCAGAGTCCAGTGCAGGGCTTCCCCGTGTGAGCGTGGAGCTGTAGGTGCAGCGTGGAGACCCAGGGATAGAAACAGCTGGGCAGGCTGTGCAGGGCTGCGCTCCTCACCCTCAACACAGCACTGGCTGCCTCTATTGCAGCTCTGCACCATGCCTGCAGCTCAGCACTTGCACAAGGAAGCCCCATGCTGGACCCTGCAGGAAAGCAGGGGGCAGGGCTCCTTCCACTCCCAGCAGAATGCAGGACCTGCACAGTTGGAAGTGGGGGAAGCAGCTGGCTCCAGTGCAGGGCTTTCCTCACTGCAGTTTCAGGCTCAGGGAACAGAGCCGCAGGGATCAGGCAGGTTCCACTCCCTCCCCCCACACAGCGCTGGCCGGAGCCGCACCTGCGCTGGACACAAGCACCCTGACCTCCCTGCCTGCATTTGCTGCCAGGCAGTGGGGCTACATGCCATGGGGGGAGTGTGTGGGGGGGTCCTTATACCCCCCACCCTCCCTCACACGCTATACCCCACACCCTACCCAGATGAGCTCTGCACTCCCACTGCCCCTCTGAGGGGAAGAGGAGTTCCCCCCAGCATGGAACACAGCCTCCCCCTGCTCAGGAGGGAAGAGTTTCCCTCTGGGGCTGACCAGCATCCCAGAGCCCCCACTCCCCTCCCCACCCCACAGCAATGGAGAAGCAGAGGAGGGAAGAGTCCCCATCTGGGGTTGGGCAGCCTCACAGAGCCCTCCTCCCAATACCAGTGGGAGCATGGGAGCAGGAGGGAGAAGAGCCCCCACCCCACACCAAACAGGGTCCCCCTCCTGGCCCCATAATGGTGTGGGAGAGGGAGGAGGGGGGAAGAGTTGCCCTCGGGG
>NW_005842652.1:498679-538238 GCF_000455745.1 Alligator sinensis | reverse complement strand
CTTTGTGTCTGGATTGCCCCCAGCTGTCAGGGAGCCACTGGGGCTGGCCTGCCAGGGCCTGGCCACCCCCCGCCCCCTCAGCTCAGCTTCCCTGTGGAAGCTCTAGCGCCCCTGGGCTTCTGGCCTGAGCTAGAGCAGGCATGTGCCAAATGTCTATCCACTTGCACACTGGTTCACTCTCTGCAGGTTAGACTTACCTGCAAAGACTGAATCAATTCAGGCTCAGGGTTTTGAATGTCTGTCCCTAGCCTAAGTGTCCATTACAGATTTGGCATACGTGAGGCCAACTGCTTGAAGCAACACATAACTCTCCTGTTACTAAATGGTCAGGGATTTTCCTTTTGTTGAATTTCCTCATAGAATTTTAACTGAACTGGCTCATGAAAAAGTGTTACTTTCTTCAGTGCATATTCTGTACGTGGTGCATTCACTTGACTTTACTGGAAGGCTGTTCAGTAGCATTTCAAATAAGTAGCATGCATATTGAAAGTAGGAAGAATGTCTAATTCCTCAGAAGCAAAATGTTACATAGACATTACCTCTTTGAAGAAGGACCCATAGGCCAAGATTTTTAAAGCACTACTAATGCCCTATTACAATATTCTAGTAGGTATTTTAATTACTTTCTCTTCTCACATTCTTTACTGCTATGCTCATTAGCATGAAAAAAGAATTAAAAAAAAATTTAAGTTCATTAGTTCCTGCTGCTTATTCCCTATAATCCCTTGTAAATTTGACTGTGATGCCATTCACAATTGGAGGATTAGGAAGGACAACTTCAGGTGGGAACAAGCAGCGTTAGTAGCAGATGAACTTGTATGCAATGAGGGAACAGGCTATATGCCATACCCATATCAGCACTCTCAAAGGCAAAGGAAAACCTGTGAAACTTAGATTCACACGTATCCAACTGTTGTATAGATTTCTTAAATCTTTCTGCAGCCTTCCCACTCCCGGACCTTTCTAGTTCAACCTGTTTTGATTCAAAGAGGCAGGAACATGCAATGTCAGCCTCCCCCCTACTGATTCATTTGCAGGAAGGACTATTTTGCTTAAGAAAACAACTAAGAACTAATAACTGGCAGTCTAGCTATTATGCAACCTTGGCTTCACCTTTGGAGAGCAAACTACCCAATTTAGTCAGCTATCTGCATTGATGCCTACTTTTTAAAAAATGGAGTAAGTAGTTGTGTGTGTTTTTTGTTTGACTATCTTGTGATATAGACCACAGGGTTGCTAATAATTTAGATTCCTTATGGAATATGGCCTGGGATGTTGTGCAGGGCTATGGAAGGAGAGGCAAATCCACAAATGAGCAGGGAAAGTGTTCCCTTCACTAAGGTGGCTGGCTGCTCTAATGAACAGCTGCACAAGTCCAATCAGTCTTTCCACAAATGGGCTTTTTAACACCCAAGTTCATTCCAACTAATATCCAGGCAGGCTAACAAGATCATCCTGAAGACTCATGTGTCAAATGGTATGCTTGCACTGTGATAAAACAGGCTTCTGCTTTATCACTGGTACAGTAGTGGTGAAATATGGGGACTCTTGTGCTCTTACTGACCAATACACCAGAGCTTCGGAGGCCAGCTATAGCTTAACCTTCCAGTGGTCTCCTCTAAGCTCTCAGAAGTGGGTTACTATGCAGAACAGCTAGGCCATAAATTGTGTCAGTCATAGATGCTTGCTGTTTGTTCAGTCCACTAAGAATATGATGCTTATTGAGAGACAGGAAGGAAGAATAGAACATTTTACTTTCTTAATTGGATCTAGCCTTGTTAGAAGAGCACTCCTCACCTGTTCTAAATACCTTAGACCTGTTCTAAACACCTTATCTTAATTTTGCTCAACATTCATATATATTTTTTAAAATAAAAGTTGTCCAAGATACTTGTATAAAATAAATAGAACCCTGACCGCCAAGCTCCCATCAAGGATGTGGGCTAAAGGCTTGGGTTTGTTTTTGACTTTAAAGTGAATCTGGCTCATTAGAGTGGTGAGACAAGAGCCAGACTCTGAAAGGTGCTGAACTTCTAAGAGAGCAGGCAGCTCATATATTTCTGTTGGAGATTGGGGTATCCACTGTAAAGGAACTACCTAAAATATACAAATACAAGATCCTAAAGGATGAGGTAAGGACAGCATGTTCTGTGCCTATATAGGTACAGGTAAAGGTAGGTTCATTTTGCTCTGAGTATGTGAGCAAACAAGTATATTTTAAAAGGTTGACCCATCCCTCTTCGGAAGTAAGGCTGTTTTTTTGCTGCAGCTTTCTGAAGGTCATGGCTTTACAGAATTGCTTCACTAACCATAACTTAACAACATATTTCTATTGCTGTCCTTAGGAACTAGGGGACCCAGAACATAGCGAGACACATTCATCTAAATGAGCCCTGCTGGTAGTGCTATTTAACTACACTAGAACTAAGGCAAAGAAAGGCAGGTTATCCATGCACCAAAACACCGTACGGCTTTTATAAGTAAAAACAAAGGACCCAGTGTGCTGCGCACAATCTAGTAGTGGCTGCACACTGTGGGAGCTATGAGTTTATGACTTATGAGGATTTTCACCGCTACTTACCTGGAAAGGCATGTAAACTGTGAAGTGGAAGAAAAGAACCCTCCAAAATTTTAGCCCTGATAGGTTCGTGGTTATTGAACTCTCTCAGGTAGCAGGAGATACAAGTTATAGTCTCTCCTTCACCCAGAAGGGGTTTAAACCTGCATTTTCCACTTCCCAGCATTGCCAAAAGTACTCTCCATCTGTTCAGTTGCAGCTGGAAGGGGAAGATACATAGTGCAAGAAGGAAAACAAGCCAGAGGGAGTGTGGCTCAGTGGGATGGTGCCCTGGAAGTGAAGGGGACCTGGATTCAGACTCCCTCCCCTGCCCCCAATGATGTTTCCATATCTTACTTGGGCATAGTCATTGGATAGACAGCAACAAGCCAGTTTTAATAGGGGGAGGGAGACAGATGGGTGCTCTTGGCAGTGAGGTTAGGGTACTTTATTGGAGAATAGGAAGTGGAGGGTCAAACCTCTTTTTGGAGGAGATAAGCCTAGAACGGTGATTTCCAAAGGGTGTGCCTCAGCCCATTAGTATTCTATGAGAATAGCAGAAGCGTGCTAAAAGGATCATTTTCTTTCTTATTTTTGGTATTTTAAGGAAGGGAACGCAGCATGCGTGTGGAGTAGGGCATAGAGCAGGGCACAGCTCCAAGCTGCATGCAGGGGAAGGGGGCTGATGAAATCTGTGGCAACACTGGGACCAGGCACCTGCAAACTAATGCCACCAGACCCTGGGGACATGACTGCACTACACACCTGAGTGCTTAGCGGTGCCCCCAGCTCTGCACCCATGCAGCCAGAAGCCATCTTGCTTGGCCCTCACCCCCACGGTGCTGAGCTCCAGGAAGCCCTCACCAACACCTGCATGCCCCCCCCACTTCTGTCCTAACTGTGCCTGTACCCCATGGCAGCCTGGAGTTTGTTTGCAACTCCCCCCTGCCCCTTCCCCATCACCCCCAGGTCCCAGGGTGCACAGCAGAGCAGCTCCACATGCTCTGTTGGAAAGGCTGCTGTCTTAGTTCAGCCTGGCACTGCCTCCCCTGAGGAGGACTGTCCCTGCATCTGCACTAGTGGACTCCAAGATGAACATGAGTCGTCAGTGTGACGAAGTCATCAGCAAAGATAACTGCACTTTATCGTGCATCAGCAGATGCATGACAAACAGAACCAAGGAGGTGATACTTCCCCTCTATCGGGCACTGGTCAGACCGCAGTTGGAGTACTGCGTGCAATTTTGGGCGCCGCACTTCAAGAGGGATGTGGATAACCTGGAGAGGGTCCAGAGAAGGGCCACTCGTATGGTTAAGGGCTTGCAGACCAAGCCCTAAGAGGAGAGACTAGAGAACCTGGACCTTTTCAGCCTCCGCAAGAGAAGGTTGAGAGGCGACCTTGTGGCTGCCTATAAGTTCATCATGGGGGCACAGAAGGGAATTGGTGAGTATTTATTCACCGAGGCACCCCTGGGGGTTACAAGAAATAATGGCCACAAGCTAGCAGAGAGCAGATTTACGCTTAGCGTGACCAGGGTCTGGAACAGGCTCCCAAGGGAGGTGGGGCTCTCCCCTACCCTGGGGGTCTTCAAGAGGAGGTTAGATAGGCATCTGCCTGGGGTCATCTGAACCCAGAACTCTTTCCTGCCTATGCAGGGGGTCGGACTCAATCTATTGAGGTCCCTTCTGGCCCTAACATCTATGAATCTGTGCACTACCATGGTTCCTTCCACTCCCCCCACCCCTCACCTCCAACTACTGGCATCCACTGATTTCCTCAGTCTGATTTTCAAGTGTAGAAGGGAGGAGTGCCACCAATTTTAATCCAGAAAGAAAAAGTGTGACCCAAGTAGCAAACTTCTGGGAAACACTGGCCTAGAACCTCACATAAAATAGTTTAAGTGATTAGAAACTGGCTTAAACCTGTAACAGAACAGATGTTCAGTGCACATAAACCAGTTTGAAATAAGCCTGGTTGAATATAGTATCAGACTTAAATGATTTGGGTCATACTAGTTTATGCAATGTCTGTCCCATACCCCTTATTGGTTTAAGTCAAACCAGACTTCCCCAGCATCCTGGCATGCTCTCTGGGCTGGGTGGGGTTCTCTGTTCCACAGCAGGGCTGGCCCTTCCCCTCTGCTCCTTGGCTGCAGTTCTGGTAGAGACTTGCAGGCACAGAGCATCTGCCTGGCTTCTCCCTGCTAAACGGGAATTATTCCCCCTCTTCCCTCTGCCTTACACAGACCTCTCAGCATTAGCTAGCAGACCACATGCTGGCTAATAAGTGCTGTAGGAGATGACAAAGCAGACAGGTTTTTTGGAACTAATCAATAGGTAGCTTAATGTACTTCCTTAGAAGAACAGTTTAAGAAGAGCTCCATTAGTTAATGGAGAGAGGCTTTGTTTTCTTAATGGGTTGATAAAAACCGAGTTAGGGGTGATAAAGATTCCCTGCTGGGGAGTGTGGGGGAGGGAATAATAAGAGTGTCCTGCCAGGGTCTGGCCAGCTCCCCACTCAGCTCAGCTCTGTAGATCTAAAGGGAGGTCTGCTTTAGTGCCCACACTGCCCCCCCCCCAACTTCTAGCCTGAGCCACTGCAGGCTTGTGCCTGCATTTCTGGAATGAAAAGGGATGTCTATCCACCTCTAAATCAGTTCAAGCTTTGCAGGTTAGACTAACCTGCAAAGACTGAATCAGTTCAGGCTCAGGCTTTTTGCATGTCTGTCCCTAGCCTAGGTCTCTGGGCAAGCATCCTAACCATTAAACTAAGGGTGGAAGGGCTTTAGTCCTGACTAGTTGTTTTTCCATGGATTTGCACAGCTTATGTGCCTACCTGGGTGAAAAAGGATCACCTCAGAGCATAAGTGTCCAAAACAGGTCTTTCTAAACTTGGACCAGCAGAAGCTGCAAAGGGAGGTAGGCTCTAAAAAGCACCAAAAATAGAAAAATAACTTGTTTTCCAGAAATCTCTGTGTATGGAGGAGGCAGGAAATCTCACTTCATAGCCCTGCTTGCTACAAAGCACAGCAAAGTACACTTGACAGGTTGATGTTAAATTAGTTGACCTGCCTTGTTCTCCTGGGCTGCTTGTTTGTCTGCCATTATGGTTTCCTTCTTCTGTAACATTATGAAAAATAAGGGTTCACACTCCTTTACCAAAGGTGAAAGAGTGACAGTCTTGGCATTTACTGCCTAAAGCAAGAAAGTAAACAAACTAAAAAACACCTTTCTGAGCTAGACTTGATGGTTTTGTGCTTTTTGGGAGAGAATTCCTTGAATACTACTTACAAAGGACCCAGTGCTTGGGCATCTCTAAGAGTTATTCTCATTTACCCCTCACTTTCTACATGCCAAATGTAAATTCCGCCTTCTTGCTTTCTTTTTCAAACCACCTGCATTTGTCACTGCATCACTCGCATAAGAAAAGAAAAGAAAAAGGGGAAAAGCACCCCCTGAAAGCCCCACATGTACATTATCCTCTTTGTATAATTAATATGATACTTAGTTCAGTGATTTGTGGGGAAAAAGAACTATTCCCTTTGTTAGGTGCTTTATGATGCACAGTGCCAAGAAGTCTATTAACATCAACCACCTGAATACTAATGTCTTCTCTGAGGACTATGCATCATAACATATTTTATTGCTACTGCAAAAAGAGCCTCCTGCCTCTCCCCCACCCCACACACTTTTATTTAAAAAAAGGAAACATTTCAAAACAGCATATCCCCTAGGGATTATCTAACAGCTGAAAGCTGAGGTCATCAGAGTTCTAAAAACTCCTCCAAAGGAGTGATTATCCTCTTCCCCCTTTGATGTGTGCAGTTTTGAGGTCAACAGTTACTTAATAATAGCCTATTATTTTATAACTCATGTGAACAATTTCACAGCCAGACCAGGAGAAGTGAATAGGCTCCACATGGCACACTAAGGCTAACTCAAGCCATTGTCTAACAGCACAAATTGCTCAGTTTGACTTCACGCTCAGCCAGCTGCCACTTCCCACAGTGGAGCACAAATGCAAAATGCATTTGCATATCCTGGCAGGTAGTTCAGATTAATTATTACTAAGGAGTAGAAGGGGCTGCAGTGATAGAAATTTGGAAAACTGGTGGTAAACATTTTGCTGCTGCTTACGGGAACTATGGTCAGCCTGACTTTTCAGGTGCCTGTTATACAACAGGTCTGTTCCATGGCTAAATGTGCATATGGTACTATACCATAATTTTACTGACTACAATAAGATGTCTACCCTGCCACTGTGACATTAGCCATTTCAGTGGCTACTGTAGGATGGAGTATCCTGTTTGGATGAGAATAATAGCAGAAGATAAGCTAACAGACTATCATTATCTTAATGGGGACCAAGACCAGGTTTGTTACATGACACAGCATAACAAACAGCTCACAGAAGTCCCTTAACTGTATCTTAGGTGCAAAATTAGAGATATGACTGCTTCACTGTTTACACATATATGCATATTATTCTACCCCCCACCCCCAAAGTTAAGCTTAGACATTCCACCTTGGTGCTGGTTTTCTGGGCCCTAGGCCTGCTTGTTTGGAAGCCCACTTGGGATTTAAACTTATGATTTGTATTTAACACTAATTTATGTCAAGGCAGATTGTTTTGCATCTTGCTTGGTGGTGATGGACAGCATTACCAATAATAGCAGGAATGAAATAGTTTACATTGCCTGAAGCCTATTCATTTTTGAATGGAAGTCCACATGACTATAGTATTTTCTTGCTACTCAACATGCAAGACAGAAAAATTAGTTAAAACTTGTAATTCTGGTGATTGTAAAAAGGGAAAGAAAAAGTTAATGCTTTGTATCTAAAACAATTTGCCATCAAGGCAAGAGTGATGAGGGGAGGGAGGGAGGGGGAAATGACTGTACCTTTCTACTTGATAGCCTGGATAATGCTTTGAAAGCTGAAAATTGATCCACACAATTGCACATTACATGCCATCGCACCTTATCACTGGTCCAGGGATACCCTCAATAAGGCAGCCAAAGGACTGTTAACTCAGAAAGCTTGACTGTTGGAGCTATGGTATCAATACCAACTTTTTCTGTGTCTGGGTTTTTGTTTTTGTTTTTTTTTAAAACTACAGTTTAAATGTCACTTTCCCCATAGCTTACTTTTACACTTCACATTCCTCAAGACCAAAAGAAGAATAAATAAGCAATTTCAGGATTTTAAAGGAAAGCCACAAAATAAGTCACCCAAGATTCTCAACTTAAACTTTCTTGTAACTATAAGGGATACTACCCATGTCCTCAAGCAGGTTTGTTTCTTTTTTAAACCCTATGCCATGCTATGGAATTCATAAGGCAGATCAAACAGGATACAGAGTGACAAACTGGGATTACAAATCCAATTTCTCACCTGAAACTCTGACTGGTTTCTTCAATTAGCTTCTGTAGATGTAGTCACAGATATATGGCCAGGGGCACAACCAGGACTTGACTCTAGACCTTGACCCTAGAAGGCCACAGTCCAGGGGTTCAGAAAAGACACTCAGGAAACAAGGACTCTGACTAGGGTCAGGGGATCAGGAGCAGGTGTGTCACGAGGTCAGTGTCTGCAAAGGCCCGAGACATAAGCAGTCACTTTGAGTAGTACCGCAAAACAGGGAGGAGGAACAAGAAGCAGGGATTTCAACCAGCCACTAACCAAGCAGTTCAGGGAAGGCAACATAGTCCTAGAGGACTAGGACAGTGACCTAGAGGACTAGGATAGTAAAGACACAAGCTAGGAGCCAGCAATCAAAAGACAGGGCTCTGGTCTGGGCTCAAGCCCAGAGCAAAGAGCTGGCAGACAGGAACAAGTATGAACCCAACAGGCATTGCCCAGAGAAAAGGAAACTGAAAACCACCCAGCAGAAAGAACCTAGGCGTAAAAAGCACAAAGCCAAACAAGAAAACATGCCCCCCTACTGAGTAACTTGCTAAATACTAAGGGAGCCACTGTTTATAAGCAGGCAGCCAGGCCTTTGCAGGCAATTAGGAGTAATTACACCCCTGACCAGCCAAGTCCACTCAGGTAACTAAGGCCAGCTGGTGACTAATTACTTTTCCTGCTGCTTTGACTCTTGACATTCATGCCTAGGTTTCTGCAAACTCTCTATACTTGAATTTCGTGTTGCGACTGCTGGTCCACATGTATTGCCTCACAAAGTGAATAAGGTGTGGCTGGCACATATCCATCTAAACTGCATGCAAAGTTATAATGTGTCTGCTTTTATACCATACAATAAGTATTTGGGAAAGTTATGTACTTTAAGGAGTTACAGCTCCTTTAATAAAGCTTCTGTTGAGTTGAGTGGTTCAAATAGTGGCCACATGAGAAATATGGCAAATATTGCTACCCAGCCATTAATATATACACCATCAGCTTGGGACAAGGAGGAGGACTGAGACAAAAAGTCTTTTTTAACTTGAAAGCATTAAGGATTGAGCTTGATCTTGTATCTACAAGCTTGAACATAGTGATGGCAAGTAGGGCTAAATGTCTCTGTGATGGAGAACAAAAATGGTGCAGCAGAAGGATTGTAGACCATCTCAGAGGACTGAGCCCCACACCTGAGAGTCCACCAGTGTGAACAGGGAAATGAGAGAAGGCTGTTGCATGCAGAAGAACTTTATTTTCATTTTATTTGGAACAGGAACACACCTCTCAGGAAACGGCTACTGTTGAGCGACATCAAATTCCCAGTGTTTGTTGCTCCAGGAAGACAAAGCATCCAGAAACCTTGGGGTCTCTGGCCCAAGGCAGTCCATATAGCAGGACTGCCCTGGAACTGTAATCCCTAGGAGCCCTATCTTCAAGTCACAGAGCTTGGAAATCCAACAGTAGGGCTGTGCAAAATTTCGCTGAGTGTTTTGTTTCGAAGCTGTTTTGATGTATTTTGAGCTCGAAACAGCAAAATCGAAACAAAACGAAAAGCTCTCAAACAGCTTTGAAACGAAATGAGGGCACTTGGAACGTTTTGAAATGTTTCAAATTTCGAAGCAGCCCGGTGTTGGGAGGCAGGGGAGACTCAGGGCTGCCCTCCGAGCAGCTCCGCAGCCCCATGGAGCTCAGACCGGCGGCGGGAGGTGGAGCGCAGACCTGGCTCTTCCCACCTCCTGCTGCTGGACTGTGCTCCATGGGGCTGACAGAGCTGATCAGAGAGCAGCCGTAGCTCTGCCCGTCTCCTGCCACAGGGCTGAGCTCTGTGGAGCTCGGCGCTGGGTGTGGGCTGCGCTCAACATCGGTCCAGGCAGCAGTGGCAGCCTCCTGTCATCCAGCGCAGATCTGGAGGCCCGCACCCCCAGAAGGAGTCTGGCACAGCTCTGCAGCCCTCCCGGGGGTACAGGCCCCCCAATCTACACACCGGACGACAGGAGGCTGCTGCTGCGGCAAGTGTCAGGAATTTTGCTTTTTGCAGTTTGAGATGCAGTTTCCAAGAAACCTCTGCACCTATCTCCTTGAAAATTGGCAGGCGTCATGACTTCAGAACAGGCTACCATCCCTGCAATTTTCATCTACATCAGGCAAGAAATGACAAAGTTTTAAGCATTTTCATGATTCCCCATTACAGTCTATGGGCAAAACGTCAAAACACGTCAAAACAGCGAAACAGTTTCAATGAAATGAAATGGGACAGTGCTTCAAAACGAAATGAAACAAAACCATGAAATGAAACACTGTCCATTCAAAATGGTGAAACGGACATTGAAATGAAATGGTGTTTTGCGCAGCCCTATCCAATAGGCCCTGGTTAGATTCAGGGTTTGTGGACTTTCAGACCCTCAGCTTTGCAGCAGCAGGTTTAACAATCCTGGAATGGCTGGCACAAGAAACAGCGGCCCACCAGAAACTCAGGCCTTCTGTGCGACCTATGCCTTACAAGTTGCTTGAAAGTTAGTGAAAACTGAAATGTTTTAAATGAAAATTCCAAGGTTCAACTAATAGATGTTTTGACAAAATAGTTTAATAAAATCCTTCTTACCATGTGTACCAAAAAAACAAAGAAGGTCCATCTTCCACCCCTACAAGGATCTTGGAGGTATGTTGAGAAAGACTGAAGGACAGTGCATTTAGAAAGTTCATTTTCTAAGGATCTGTATTATCATACTTTTTTCTTTTTTTTTAAATAAAAGCGGGGGTGGGGGGTGTTCAGAAATGCTGTGCTAACCTTGTATGTTGGTATGGATCTGTTCAGAGTTATGTGCTCCTGAAGCACTTGACTGAAAAGCAGAAGGCTCACACCTTCTCTGAGGTTCTGGGAAAGGTAGGGTGTGCTTAAGCAAGGGTGGGAGTCTGTAGAGTCAGCAGGGACCCTGGGGATGGGCAGATAGACTGTGGGTTTCAAGGTCCTACTTAGGTGCTGGGTAGAGAATCTGCACCCCATAAATGGCAAGAGTGAATGTTGTGCCTGGTCACTGTATTTTAGAGCCTTAAAGAATATGGAGACCTGATATCCTGGCAGCAGTCTGGGTAGCCAGTAAGTATCACTTGTCCCAATTGTATCATGAGGGTAAGAGGAGGTAGGTGCCGAAATCTGAATAAGGGACTGGAGATTTAGTTTGATAGGAAGAAGAGTCAGAGATTGCGTAATGGATTATAAAACTGGGAAAGGATATTATATCTTATTCTTCTGGTCCCTAAGTATTACTAACCAGAACGTAACCTAATGTGGAGGTAGATGCCTGCCTCCTGGAGGACACTACTTACACCTTACTCTAAAGCATCTGTTTCTGGCTACTGTCAAAGACCAAACCATAACCTGGATGCACTTCAGATCTGATCCAGTCAGTGGCGACTCCTGCTGCATGTGGACCTATCATCATAATGCTTGTACTTTGCAATTAGAGAGGACAAATACTGGTAATTAAATTATATTATGCATTGAACTAATTACTTGTTGAATTAATTATTCAAAATGTTACATTACTTAGCAACTGCATAGTTGACTGAATAATATCAGCAACGTAACAGTCAGTGAATAATACTTGCATTGTTCAATAAGCTGCTTGACAAACAATTTCTGCTAGTATGTGTGTAACTGCGGTACACTTTAGATCTCACTGCAAAACTAAATGTGTGTTCTTCTGAGACTCAAGGACTTGCAAAATTCTTCTGCTCTGTTTTGCTCTTTTAGGCTTTTCCTTGTAGTAGCTGAGCACCTTCTAGGAGTTCATCAAGCAAGGTGTGTGCTTACCCCAAGGTGTACAGTAGAACATTTTGTCTGGGAAGGATTCCTGTTTTTAAATAACTGTCTATAATGCTAAATAGTTGTATTGGAGAAGGCAAGATCAAAGAAATATACCTTTTACTTGGAGTGGATTTGGGATGGTCCTTAGTTATATCTGCTCATCCTATTTGTCTATACCTGCCCGCTTCGATCACCTCAAACCCAAGAATAGCTCAAGATTTAGCAGTTGGTCCCTCACTATATTTCCTCTCTCTCTGTATTGGGATAGCTTGTGCCTTTAATATAGTCTTAAGTGTGCCGACTCCCCTGAACCATTTTTCCCCTTCAACTTGTTTCCCAAGGAATCTTACCTACCAGTTCTCAGTTTATTGAAGACTGAGTTTCTTGACACCTATTATCTTTATGCTACTATTCTCCCTCTTTCTTAAGAATTGGGAATGCTTATCATTCCACACTGTCACCCAAACTGCCTTCTCCTTTTCTGTTCTCAAACAGTTTAGAAAAACCAACTCTCTTTTTTCCTTTTCTCTTTTTCCACCTTCTGTATAAAAAAGTTGCCCAATGCATTCCAAGAACTTGTTGGATATTCTGCCATAATACCCTCTCAACAAATCTCTGGTAAAGTTTCCCATAAGCATTGAGGCCTTCCTTTAGATTATTTAGTAAAAAACCCAACAAAAATGGACCCATCTCATATTCCTGGTTAGGCTGTCTAGATTAGAGCCCCACCATGATATCACTACTGTTCTTTCTATTTATCTTAACCTATCTCCTGCGGCTCCCACCAAAAATGCCTCTGGCAAAGGAATATATCATAGTCTTTAGTTCCATTGAAAGATATTTTGGTATATAACCTGATAACTTTATTTAGGAGAGGAATCACACTCTCCCCAACAGGTTGGAAAGCATTACTGCCTCCATTTTTTTAGATGAGAAGAAACAAGAAGAAAAGCAATTAAGAGTAGCATGTTTAAGTGTGGAGTGGCCTTCTGATCTCTAAAGTGCTAGAATGCTTCAAAACTCTACATTTGTACTAATTGGCCTAATTAAGCTTGTATACCCTTGAAAAGTACTCTGATACCCACAGAAGCAAACGTGAAATATCAGCATTAGCCATGTTTTCCAAGAGTTAAGGGACATGAGTGGAAGACACTAGTGTGGTAGCATTTCTGAAGAGGTCTAGGTCTGACACTGAAGTCTCCCATCTCCCCAAGCCAATTTTTGGCAAGTGTTTGGCATGAATCAACTAAGTCACCTAGATCCTTGGCAATTATGTCTCTGCCTGTTTGTTTCTATGTTTAGTAAAGTTTGTTTGTTGTGTGTTTTCTTGAAGATCCCAGATCCTGGAGACATGCCATAATGTGAGGCTATCAGCCTTTTCTTAAAAATGTTTGGACCAGACCAGAGGGAAACTCTCCCTCTGCCTCCCCCTCCCACCCCCATTTTAGTTCAAAAAAAAAAAAAATGTTAACCTCTCTTTTTGAAGGGAGTCCAATTCATGGGTTTTTAATAGGGCTGTACGAAGCTTCGGGTCCTGATTCAATTTGGAGGAGATTCAGTCTGATTTGGCAGCCGAATCTCCAAATCGAATCGGGAGACCGATAAAAAGGTCTGGATCAATTCAGAAAAGATTCGGAGAGCTTTGGAGATTGGGGCAGTCCCTGCTTGCTGCCACAGGGAGCTGGACCCGGACTCCATGCCGGTAAGTAGGGGGCGGGGGAAAGGGGCGGCTGGAGGATTGGGAAGGGGACCATGGGGGGACCCCCGCCAGGCCCTATCCCCCGCCTACTCCCCCAGCCCAGTTAATGGCTGCCCCACCTGGCCCCAGCATCCTGGCGCTTTAAAAAAAAAAAAAAAAGCCCCGTACTCACCGGCTGCTGCAGCGGCCGTCGGGACTTCTGGGGGCTTGTGGCAGAGCTCCCCCAACATAGCATGAGGCAGCGAGAATCGTCCCCCCACCTGGCAGCAGCCAGTGAGGTCAGGGTTTTTTTAAGAACAGGACACTGGGACAAGGCGGGGCAGCTATTGATGGCTAGGAGAGCGGGCAGGGGATGGGGCCTATTTGATTCAGAGATTCGGCCAATTCAGCAGTGGCTGAATTGCCAAATCAGATTTGGCCGATTCAGCAGTGGCTGAATTGCCGAATCAGATTTGGCCGAATCGATTCGGGACAGTGATTCGAATCACCGAAACAAATCACTGTCCCCCAAATCAATCAGCTGAATCTAAATCCAAAGCAAATACTAGCTGCTTTGTACAGGCCTAGTTTTTAACACATTGCATAAATTGTATGAAACACATTGATGTACCTCAACCCAAGATCATAAGCAAATATAACAAAAATAAAATTCACATAATTTTTACTAAATATTTATCAAGAAACAGCAATTGGAATTTCTTTTGAATTTAATTTCTTGATGAATATATTCAGTTTCCCATTTATCTATATCCTTTAAAATAAAATATCTAGACCCTGGCTGGAATCAAGACATTAAAATGTGTTGTGCTGAAATTTGTACTTTGTACTGGGAAAGATTAATGTAGCAGTAGGTAGGCAAGCAGAGTTAAGATTTATGGATTTCTTTAATAATTCATTTTTTTGCTTTGAGTGCCTGGGTTTTGTAAATTACATGATTGTTAAGTATACTGTCACTTAGCAACCATAACTGGTTTTTGAAAAGCTTTTTATTTAATGAAATTAGAGTAGTTTTAAGTAGTTCTCACAGCTGCAGCTCTGACTTCAATTTTTGAGAAGAGACTGTTGAACTAAAATGCAACCCTTTCACATATTAAAAAATGGAAAGGGCTAATCTGACCATTGGCTTCTTTAACTATGTTTATAATAGAGTGCGTTAGTCAGCTAAACAGTCTTAAGGACTAATTGAATCTGCACTGGCTTGTAAGAGACCAAATACAAGTAATTTTTAATTGTTTAAGTTCAATAGTGCTTAAAATCCTTTTTTTTTCAAAGCCAGCATGAGGCACTGATTCTTTTGGGTGTTTTAGTGATCTTTGTTGTTGTGTTTTTTAGTAACTTATTCCATAGTGATACTTATTACTGAGTTTTATGAATCTCTTTCTAACCCAAAACCTTCCTATCACTTCAGTCATATCTCCTCCTGTTAATCTGACCAAGATATATAGTTAGTCTGTGATAGGCTTGATGGGGGGACACCATCACAGCTGTGAGAGGTTTGTACCACTATTGTCTATGAAAAACGTGTCTTTTATTCTGTTATCTTATGTGCTTTTACTTGAGCTTTTCTTCTTCTCTCATTCAGAACTGATCATTTTCCTTTGTTAACTGTACAGCAAACTTCCATAGCCAGTGAACATCATCCTCTGACAATCTATCAGATTCCTTTGGCATGGAAGTTGTATTTGGTTTAATATAAACTATTTGATTTCAGGAATTAAACACAAAGAAGTGAGGGACTGAATTGAGTGGAATGTAGTTTGTAGTTTCAAATAGTTTGAAATATGTATATTGTTGGGAGCACTGTAAGCAATCTCTACTGATCAGGGCTAAATAGGCAAATCTCTGTCATATATTTTTCTAATGAGAGTAGTTTCTTTCAGGTTTAAGAGATTTCCCTGAAGTATTGCTCTGAAGAGAGCTCAGATCCTGTTCCCATTAAAGTTAATGGTTTAATGTTAGTGGGAGTTAATTCCTATTTACTTCTGTGGGATCTGATCAGGGCCATACCAAGTAAGCTCTGTTCCACCTTTATTAGAAAACAACCCTTCAAAAGGTATTTTTGTATCAGTCCCTTCAAATACATTTTACTACATTCGCTTCTCCTTCTCTGTATAATCCATTTCAGTTTAAAGAGATTAACATTAATGTATATACTTAAATTGCCTCAAGATAAACGCATTCAACTGTTAAGGCAATAAAAAAGCCATGCACACGTGCACTCTCTTCTTCGGACATTTATTAATTAAACCAGACCAATATTTTCAACCTCGGTGCCTTAACTCAACCCAGTGTCTGCATGTGGTTACGTGGCTTGATTTTTAAAGATGCTGGGCATTGCCTGCTTATGTTCACTTCTGTAAGAGTTGTCTGTACTTGTTGCTTCTGAAAGGCAGACTAGTTGCTCTGGTGCCTTTGTTCCTTTTTTGCTCTCTAACTTTAAAGCTTGAGTTAAAAAATGAGCATGCAAAATGACAAATAGGTGCGACTTAACCCAGACTTAACTGTGCCGGAGGCAGCCCTGCACTTTAGCAACTTTGTGCCCCAGCCAACTCCAGTCACCGTCTACATGTGCGTTTCAGCACAGTAAATGACTCTGCTGTAAGATTGTACTGTCCCCAATAGTACTATTTTATGGCTAAGTCAGTTAATTTACTGCGCCCTAATACTGGCACATGTGTAGATGGTGATGCTTTACTGCTGAGCTAATTAGTCAACTCCACAGTAAAGTGCACATGTAGATGTACCCAGTTTCTGTAAAAGGTGGCGTTGTTACAAATTGCTTGGTGCAAACCATGATATGAGGTTTGTGTTTTGATTTAATTCCACATCCTGCAGGGTCAGGGAAAAAGGAAGAGATAGGTCTCCTCTATCACTCTCTCCTTACCACATGTTCCTTGGTTTCCTTTCCCTGTGGAAGTACTTTTCTGTTTTATGGATTAACCCAGTCTTTGATACCACTTTTGAAAATTTGCTACTTTCCTCCCCCGAGAAGCGTCTGGCCCTGGATTCCATAAGTATAGATGCTTCCACTACAAGTCCTGTCAATAGGAATGTCTGAAGCATCATAGGTTTTTAGTTTAGAGCAAACAGCTTTCAGATGGAAATTTAAGTTTTCTATTTTTTCTGCATGTGTAAGCTTCCTCTAGGGACAATATTAACCAAGTGCTTATCTATGGTATCATGCTTGGCATCTCATTAACACTTGGCTAAAAAGCTACAGAATAGGTTACATCTCGCCTCTGAAGTCAGTGGAACCAGGAATTTATTCTGCGCTTTTGAACCTGGTTCTTTAGATCTTAGAATTCTATGGCATTGGAGGCTGTAGAAGTCTCCCAAACCTCCTATTTTCTAATCAATGCCTTTTTGCAATAGCGAACTATAACTCACTTGTATAAACATGATAAAGTTACTTGAATTGCTGCAGTTTGATATACAAGTTTAAATAGCTAAGCACGTCCATTTCTTCAGGAGCCAAGCTGAACGTTGGCTGCAGATTTTTGGTACCTTACAGTCATTCTGCCGGCTTCTTTCAGATAGCTTCTTCCATAGGCTGCAACCCATCTGAATTGCTTGAACAGTTTCATGGTTGGCATTTCTCTATAGCACTTCAAAAACGAAAGTGCTCTCAGAAAAGAAGCTAAGTCAATTTTAATACGTTGTAAGATATTGGAAAACCAAAGACTAGGGGAATGAATGAAAATCCCTGCTTTGTCAGCTGCACAGTCATGGCAGAGTGGTGTCCAGAACTACAGAAATAAAGTGAATACATAATTCTTATAATGGTACTTTGTCAGGAGTTTTAATTTGGAACTGTCCACAAATTCCATTAAGCTGACAACTAGACACATGCACAAATATTAAAAAAAAAATAGGCTAAAGAATGTGCTTATGTGTAAATCCCAGATTTGCTTTCCACCTGGGGTCATCATTAAAAATCAGGAAAATAAACACTTTAAACAGTAAGGTCTGGACCATCCCTCAGATTATCTTTGTGAATTGCAGTTCTCCCCTTTTAGTCTTTGTTCTGGAGGGCCGCTAGCCCAGGGTCAAGACAGCCCATTAGGACATGCCAGAAGAAGAACAAAAGTATCAGTTGCAACAATCTGCTTTAAAGAGAGTTATTGACAGTTGCCCCAAATCTGCAAGGGGAAGGAGTTGAGAGTTGCTTGCTTTTGGTATCAAACACAATAGCGCCACTCTCTCATGGGGAGAGCTGGGGTGTTCTAAAGAATTCCTCCAGAGGCCGAGGTCATTTCTTACCTTCAAAACATGCCAGCTCGAAGATAGTTTTAGTCACTGCAGCAGAAAAACTGGGAAAGCCCAGAAAGAGAATAATCTACACCTGTTGAGCACCCAAAAGCAAGTGACAGAGCAACAAAGCCAAAGGGGAACTGAAAAGTTATGAATTGCTGCCTGGAAGGAAAGAGCCATTTTTGTAGCACAGTGTTTGCAAACTGATTCTGTTAGATGTTCCGATGACTGGAACAACGTTTTGGGCAACAAAAGGGTGACATGGCACAAGAAATCAGAAAAATGAAAGCCTGTACAGTACTGACCTCTTCTTTACAGTAAAATGAGATAATCTTAACCACAAATGTGTACAGACCATATATTTATAGACCATAAGTATTTTTCCAATACAAATATTGCTCATTTAAAAAGAAAAAGGTAAACCAGCAACTGAAAGAAAACATTTATTGAATCAAAGTCAATACTTTCCTTTTAATATCTACAAGCCAACACTGAACTGACTTTATTCAAGAATGAACACAATGTACAAAAAAAGTATGTTTTTTTTTTTTATAAAAATATGTTGATTTTTTTTCTGGCTACTGAGCTGAAGACATTTTGACAAAGGCAAGATAAAACTTGTTCACTAAAATTAAGCCGCAAAAAAACCGTGAAAATCATTTTGTAACCATAGGACAGATAAAGGCTCATTAATAGAGATGCATTTGGAATGCTGACACCAATTAACCATTTTTGCCATGTGTTTATGCCCCATAGACAGCTGAACAACTCAGACCTGTGTTATCATGTATCAGTTCCTCCAAAGACTATCCAAGTTTACTGGAACTACTCAGATATTCTATACTTGGGTTACAATTTCATTGCTCAAAATAAAAATAAAAATAAAATAAAATAAAATAAAGGGATTCAATTGCCTCAACGTTCATTATATTTCATATGATTTTTTTTTTACTTTGGATATTACCAGGGAAAAAGCAAATATCTGTATGCGTATATGCTCAAATCAATCTGATGGCTGTTATTGCCAAAACTGAGGCAGAAATTGTAAAGGGACAAAAAAGAAAGAGAACAATAACCTGCAGGAGTCTCACATTTAGTTTTTATATAATTATAAATTTTTATCTGATTAGGCTCAGTTATGCCCCATTTACTAGTTAAGATGTTAAATGTAGTATGAAGTCTTTTTTTTTTTTTTTTTTTTTTACATAAATGTTTTAAAAACTCAGCTAGGATTCAAACTTTTGACTTATGTTTCATATCACCAGCAAGGAAAAGGGGGGGGGAGGGGGAAAGGACCATTTACAGAAATATCTGAAAACAGTGCAATATTAAAATACAATTTTCACAACGTGTGAAAGAAACATGCTTTGGAACCTGAGCAAAAGGCTTTTTACTGACAGTAAAAAGTCACCCTGTATGTTGTTTTCACTGGCATCTGTTCTGCCAGATTAGTAATGTTGCTCTTAGCAACTTACATGGCCCCTAAATATTTAGTACACAGAAACTGCCAACTACTTAGAGGTCTACTAAACTTCAGCTAATATTGCAGGCAGTCTGACATGCTGCTACTGGAAGTGATCATATAGCCTAAAATTAAGCAAAATTAGAGAAAAGAAAAAGCAGCCAAACATGATGATTTTTTTTTTTTTAAACAGACAAAAGCGCTACCACAACACTCAGATACGGTACTACACTGGTTTACAGCCTCGAGGTCAGCTCTTTCAAAATAAATATACTGAACATTTACAACAAAATGCCTTATGAATGCAAGCGTTCTCTTTATTATTTCAAGACCCATTGCATAAAAACTAAAAAGACATCATAAAGCAGCTAGGTTACAAGTCCTTTCTCAGAGACTGGTATGACTTGGTGCCACAGCTAAACTTTTAATCAGCATTAGTATCATCAGTCCGCAATTACAAGCAGTTTTTTTCTGGCACCAAACAGGCCACCATACAAAGCAATTTCACAAAGCATGCGGTCATCTACTCTGCTGATTTTCGAATGTATGCAACGATCATTGTGCTTGCAGGTCCCAGACCTTTCAAAAACACATAAAAACAATGATGGATTAAAAATATTAATTAGGAACTTGCTCATTTCTAGTGACAGGACTGGAGGATATTTAAAAAAAAAAAAAAAAAAAAAGCATGAGAATCCTGTACACTAACGCTTGCAGGGGGAAAAGGAAATCTAAAAGTGGAGCTTTAATTTGTTTAAAATTGAAAAGAACTAAAGAAATCCCAATGCCCTAAAGAGCTACATGTCCATGGTTTTGGTAGAGGCCAAAATGAGTGCATGCCACTAAAAGGCACGGTCGGACCAGTCTGATAAATGGCATCATCAGAGCAGAACAGCAACTTTTCACTGGAGTAATCACAAGGGTTGAACAACGAACCACCACTTCTCTCTCATCATGAACACAGAAAGCAGTCACCAAAGCAATAAAGGGGACACAGGAAAGAAGATACAGGAATTCACAAGAACCTGTGAAACAAACAGAAAAGAAGTTAAAAACAGGCAATGTTGCGGGGGGAGGGGGAAGCTTTCTAATCCTGCTATGTTACATGTGTTCTATTAACAGCTGCATTTCCTTACATAGACCGCAGAATTGCACCATTTCTCTTAAATGCATTAAATTATACACTCTGCTATACTCAATTTAGTGGGCAAATAACATCACCTTCTAAGACAATATCTAGAATACAAAGAATCCCAACTGCACGATTTAAGGAAACATTTCTGCCATTTGTCCTGAATTATTAATCACTGTTCACTACCTAATACCAAGTACATGGTTATATAAACATCCTCCTTTTATGGACTCCCTGCCCAGAAAACAATGAAATAATTTAAAATAATGAATCAGAAGGGTACAATTATATAAAAGTCATTGATAATGGTCCAAGGCAGGATGTTCTGCTTCACTATTCTCTACCAGAGACAAAATGGCTTGAGGTACCACAGAACAATACTTACTGGAAATGTTCCCCCAAGGTTATCCTGCTTTTGTATCTACAAGCTGCATTTGAACATTTGCAGACATGCCACCTCCGTAGCCTCCCTTGGACTGCATTTGGTTCTGAATTGAGCTCACCTATAAGTGAAACAGAAAGGGAAATGAAATAGGGAAAAATAAGACAACTCAAATGTAAATTAGTGTTTTAAAGTGTCATCTCCCTATTACAGATGCACTGTGCTTTACATGAGGATATTTCCTCAAGTAGTTTTGCTGGAATTTTTACATATTGGACTTCAACACGCAGCTCAGCAGAAAAGATGAAAGAAGAACTGGCGCTGATTGATGTGTAATTTCTCCCTCTCCTGCAAAGGAAACTGGCTGATTCAGTCTTTCTCCGAGCAGCAACATGCTTAGTTTTCTTGAGACTAATCAAAGCCTCTTACTGCTAGCAAATTTTTCTTCATTATTAAAAAGCTATAAATCTGGCTTTAGTTTAGTATTAGGGAGGTGTTCACTGCTGCGCAAAAATGATAATGGTGAAATTAACAACACTGCTCTACTAAAACGGGACCTTGATATTTTTTAATGCACAGTATCTGTGTTGTGGTACAGTTTTATAAGTCGAGCCAACAGCTGCAAGGCATTTGAATATACAGGGCTTCCTAAACTGCTAAAGACCCTTCAGATTTTGGGAGTATTCTTTCCAGTAATGGTAGTCTGGAGCACAGATTTATTTTTTCTTCAACTGATCCTATTCCTTTCAATCAACAGGGGATTTATTTAAGTGGGACTTCAACAGAACTCCTCTGGAAAGGATTTATTTGAGGGTATTTTTAGGCTGAAATAAATAAATACGTGAAGGAGGGAAAAAAAAGGCTTCGTAGCCTTTATCCATAAAAAGTTAGTAAGACTAAAGTTCTCTTTGTGCTCATGCAATATGAATCAAAATAATCATATCACTTAGTGCTTTAGGGCAGATAATGGCAATGTTAAGAAGGGCTAAAAGAAAAGCTCTTTATTCTTTGTGTACATCCCAGATGGAAAGGGAACCACATATGCATTTGTCTCCATCATTTGAAACTAGACTCAGAGCAATAAGACCCCATCTACAATTATCTACCTACAACCATTTCAGGTGTTCCCTTCCACACACTTCAAAAAAGCCAGTAGAGAAATGTATTAAAACCATACTGGAGCACAAACTCTTCAGATAAGACCTAGCCATAGCACTTTTAGTCCACACACAGCATTTTCCAAAAGGCAACTCCAGAGCAGAGAACTGTATACCAGCATGACTCTTCCCAGGTGTAAACATAATCTTTTCAGACTGCTGGAATTCTGCTGGTAACCACCATGTTTAAAGAAATGCTTATATAGCATGGTTCTGATACTAGGGTATCTAGACCAAAATTAACATATTAAGAAATGTGGTGGCCATTTTCAAAATTCATCCAAAGAAACGAGTGGCTCAATTTTACATTTTTATTAAACAACTTTGTTAACCCTCACTGCATCTTATCTTGACAAGAGGGTTTGATAGCATTATTTCACTTAATAAAACTTTTGACTTTCGGACGGGTGTGGCTACGTGACAAGTTAGGAGTAGCACTCATTTTGTTTCGGATTCACAGATTCATAGATGTTAGGGGTTGGAATGGACCTCTTGAGATCATCAGGTCCAGTCCCCCTGCACTTGGGCCGGAAAGATTGTGGGGGTCAGATGACCCCAGCAAGGTGAGTGTCCAGACGCTTTTTGAAGATATGAACCTTGCCTGAGTTTGGTATCAAAACACACCTTTGATATAGCTTTTTTCTGTGTAGTCCATGCTAGTGGCCTTGTAAAACTGATATTTAAATAAAAAAAAAAACAGCATGCAAATCACCAGCCAAGAGGATATTTTCAAAACCAACCACCCCCAAAGTGTTGTTTTTATTATATAAGGGATCTAACAAGAATCTCAGTATTTGGATCTTGGGTATAAGTATTATATTTAGCTGATATAGAAAATAGGGATGGTTACTTAGCAATTAAAATACTAAAGCAGCTTTAGTTATCTAAAAAGCTAAATTGGAGCATCTCAAACAGACTGAAATTCAGGACTATTGAAGCATTGCGCTGAAAGGTACTACTCATCCTGAAAGCATCGTCCTTCTGAGTCCTGAAGAGCATCACCCATCCCTATGGTGTTGTATCCGTAGGGCAAAGGTTCCAGCTGCGAGACTTATCCCAGGAAATGGACAAGGGAAGAGGATTCTTGCACACTAAGGTCTAATAAACTGTTCTGTTGCACACTATTTTAGAATAAGGAGTAAATACACATGTATAGAGGTAGGGGGAAAATGGGAAAGACTACTCAGAGAAGTGAGCTCTGAGGAAGCATTTGTAGGGTGTGTGGGTAAGTGGCACTTGACTAAGGCGTAAAGGGCAGAGAGTCAGAGCCATGAGTGGGAATAATACACAGAGGGATAACAAGATAAGGTAAGAACAGCGAAAGGGATTAGTTGGAAATAAGAGCTAAGATGCAGGTGAGGTCTGATGTACGTGTGGCAAAAGGCAAGGAACTAGTGAAGTGATTCAAGTACACATATGTAAGGATGTGGAATTGCTGATTATAGGGAGTGTGCTGTAAGAGATGAGAAGTAGTTAGCCCTAAGGTCAGGTAGAAGGCAGAGTGGTACCATAGAGACTAACTGGTTTGCAAGACACATCTATATAAGGTAGTGGTTGGAGGAGCTGAAGTAGTATTTTGAGCAGCTTTAAGGCAAAGGGAAGTAGTCCAAAAGAGTAAGGAAAGCTAGACTGGAGATGATGAAGGATGAACTAAAGTGTTTGAAACAGTAAAAGCTAAAGATATCTCACAGCTAGACAGGTAAAAGGGCAGAATAAAAGGAGGAAAGTAATGTGGAATGAGAAGGAAACAGGGCATGAGGGCTCCTATTGGTTATTTTTTCTTCTAACAAAAATGAAGAGGAAGGGAGCATTATAGCAGTAAATCTGAGCAGGCAACAAGCTGACATACACTCCCATACATCAAAGTATAAGGGAAGAACAGAAGCATTAGTTAGGGAAAAAAACCCCAGAACTGAATGAAGCAAGGAAAGGAAGCCAATAAGGTCATAAAAAGCACCCCCCCAAATGTTCAACAGCAAAATCAACAGCAGACAAGAGACATTTACAAGAAACAGGCAGCATAACAAAAGTAAAGTAAGAAAGAGAGGGTGGAGATGGGGGCCTGCAATCTTAAATTTGCACTGAGGGGTAAGCAAGAAGTCCAAAGTTAATGGGTTGACTATTATATTATAAAGTAGTGAGCGACTCAGCAAGAGGAAAAATCTGCAGGGTGGAGTCATAAGCCTACATTCCATAAAGAATGAAGGAAAAGACAGTAAAAGTGAGGAAAGCCTGAGTGCATTAGATCAGAAGATGAGAGGATGAAGGAACTGGAGCCACTGGTGATGTGGAGGAGTCAATCAATGGAGTCAATGAGGAATCAGTCAATGTGAGGCAGCATAGAGAGGAAAGGGACAACCAATCAGTAGCAGAAGGTAGCAGGTAGTGGATACCTGGAGAGAGAGAAGAGGGCTGGATTGTCTAGGATTCAAAAGGTGAAAGCAGAGTGAGAAGAAACAGGACTGAGTGTTGAAAATGGCAGAGAAAGGAATGTAGAAGGAATGGTATATTTGTACCTTACAGACTAACCAAAGCAGATTATATAGTGCAAACTGTCATCAGAAGGAAACCCAGGTTACTCTGCAACTGTCACCTACTACAAAGTGAAAAAAGATTCCGCCAAGAAAGGGTAGCCACAAACCATCAGTCAGAGGCTTTTAAATTAATATTTCAAAAAAATTATAAAGAGAAATTATTTTCTAATAAGAACCGTATTTCTGTCAGCTGTAAGTGTGTTGTGGCCAGAAACCCTGGTGGTTCTGCTATGTCATATCTTCTTTTTGTTGTTCTTTCTCCAAATGCTATCGAGCAATGGAAAGTGCCTTTCTTACAGCTGAGAAGACAAACAAGAGCAGCTTCCAGGAAGGAGAGCCAATTGTTGTCACTTGCTTCCCAAATGACTGACAGAGTGGCTCCTACATCTCTGCCCTGCGCTCCTATAGCCCTGCTTACCTCCTTACACTTAAACATACGCCTTACACTCATTGCACTCAATTGCACCCTCAAGTGTACCATTTGAAACATGCAAAGAATTTCAGTACCTCATCCTTGCCTTTCATTAGAATATTAACAAAGTAAATTGGACCTTTATGGCCAGTTAATATTTCATTAACAAATACAAAAAAAATCTGCCTCTGTATGACAATTTTAAATGTGTTTTCTAGTGCTTTGCTCTTTGCTGTCAAAGGTACTTGCATAGAAATAGTACTTAGACACTGTGCTTATACCCCCACAGGAAGCCACAAGCTGCTGCTTCGGACATCATAAGTGCTGCAGGAACAATGAACAACACAAATGGGATTATGGTTTCAGGTAGGCTAGGAGAATTAGAAAACAGGACGACTAACATTTACGTGAAAGAACAATAACCTAAGGAGATACAAAAAATGTGAAATATTGTGCATGTGCCTTTAATGCCTTTTTTCATACCTGGCCTGCACAGAAGCAGACCTACAGACCTTCAGGCCAAAAAAGGCAGGTACCTGGGGATGTTTTAGCAGCCTCCAGGGTTAGGTAGCTAACCTACTGCTGAGTTAGAATTTTTTTTTTAATTTGGTTTGGATTTTGGTACCTAAGCCCTGTTGTAAGTATCTTTTGTATCTGGTCTTCAACAACTGTCTTACATTTTTGGCACCATAAGATACAACCTATTATTACAATAAACATTATTGGTTTTGTTTGAAGTTTCATTTTATCTTGAACATTTTGATTGTAAATATTTTGAGCTGAACCAATGCTATATTGCTTTCCAGTGATGTAACTCCGCTGTAAATCAATAGCAACACAGTTGTGAATCAGACTGCTAGCTAGAATTACTTTGGCCTTCGTTTTAGTATAAAAATGTATGGATTGCAGTCCATGAATATGCAGAGCCTCTTCAATTTAGCACACTTACCGAATTCATACCACTGAATAGATCTCCTGACCCTACGTGAGCTGTATGAACAAAGTTTGTTGGTTCTCCAATCATGCTTCGGTCAATCCGCCGTCGCCTTTTCTGAAAAAGCAGATAACGTGTCCCAATTATCACTGATTTCCAAGACAAGTAGCATCTGGATTCAATGTAAAATTAAATTTGTAGTTAGCAGTTAACTAACCAGTGAGCTATTAAATGTAATACAATATCAGAACCAAAATTCTTTATTCAGCAAAGCACAAAGTCATCAACAGTATCTTGGCATTAACCAAAGGGCATATGATAGATTATTGCGTTCAGCAGATAAAGCAGTAAGCATGTTCTAGTATTAGATAACTATGTAGACAGCTGTGTATGCATAAGGAACTCTGCTATATTCTAATACATATTAAAACTACACACTTAACATTTTACTCAAAACTAGGTCTATTCTTTTGCATTTGGCTTGCACATGCACCAGATGTTTGGTTTAGGGGATCATTAAGCACCATTTGGCTGTCCATATAAAACAACTAACTGCACAGAAGTCCTAAGCTGTCTCCAATATGAAATCATACAATTGTTTCTAAGGATACATTTTTCTCTCCATCAATTTACACAATGCAAACATATTGCCACAGAAGGCAGTATATTCAGCTCACTTTTAGTCTGTGTAGTGATAAGACCATGCCTTAGTATCACAGCACCATTTGTCAGATTATATCCAAGCAAACACTGACACCATATCTCTTCCAGCACAAGCTAACAAAATTATTTTGATCTCAATTTCCCTTCTCACAAATATTAACAAAAATTGAGGCAGAAAATCTAAGTAAATGATGAATCGTGGGCAGTCTAAATTCACCTTAATAAAGGCCACTTTGGCTCTCTGCCACAAGCCTGATGTTTGTATCTAAAGAAATAACATAGAATAGACTACAGCTGCCCTTATATCTAACACACAAATAGTCGGACCATGCTGTGACCTGCAGGCCACCCTCCTAGATTTAAAAAGGTAAGGAAAACCGCAGACTGCACTCCAAAACTGAACTTAAACCACCACAATTGTGCTTAAGAAGCTAGTTGACCTCAACCAAACATTCCTCTTGTATACATCCAGGTTCTCTCAGTTGCACATTTTAAAGGATCAGCATCTTGCCCTTTTTGGTCTATGATGAGATGCTAAGGCCACCTGTAGTTTTGGGTAGGGAGTTTACATGCCTCATCAGTGGTATTCAAGGCTATCAAAACATGGCCCCAACTGAGTCATTGTGAATCAAAGCCACAGCTGTGAGAATACATCAGAGGACACAGCCCAGTAAGAACAAGACATTTCTGGAATTAAAATCAAATCCATGAAAAACAAGCATTTTTCATGTACCCTCCTCCTATACTGGAACCAGTAATTCAGAAAAGCATTTTATGTGTTATTGTACAAGGTATTAGATGGCCAAAAGAAAAAGGCATGATTCTTAACCAGTCACATACTAACAGTATCAGAAAAATGATCTACCTTGCATCCAAATGTTAGTGGGCTTCCTTACAGCATCCAAACTGACAAAAACTAGACAAATAAAATAACCATTGCTATAAATGTCTTTATTATAGTATTTCAGGGCTATCAAGACAAGAAGTTTGAGTTGCCTATATGTGTTGTGTTTAATATATCTTAATACATTCTTGCACTGGAGCACTATAGACTTCATCTTAAATAGTTTAGTTTTATGAAATATAAATATAAAACTCACTAATCCTGAAGCAATGCAATGAGCTCATTTAAGAACTGGGCTTCTCTTCAATAAAGTCTAAGTTATGAATGATATAAACAGGTAGAAGTACATGACTGAGCTCAGAGAAGAGAATTCCAGATTGCCTTTACACTTCTATTAGTTGACAAGTGGGATCAGAAAATGCTTAAGGCTAGGTACAGATGCTACTCCTATTGTGCATTAAATCCCAGAAAGTGCTCTGAAGTCATAACTGAATAGATATTCATGGCTCTTAGAGTACTTTAAAATGTCTGAGGAAGCTAAGTTAACCCTTGATGGATGTGCTATTAGGCTAAAGTGCTTTCTGTTAATGCACTTTTTTGAACGTCTGTACCACATCCATTGTGCTTCTTGTTAGGCTTGCTTGCTGTGCTGGAGTGCTGGGCTTGCCCCACCCCCTTGACTGTCACTAACCCGAACCCGTGACAGCCCCTGATCCCAGCCCCACGTCCTCCCTCCGGCCAGCTGCCAGCTGCAGCCTGGCGGAGGAGGGGAGAAGTGGGGTTTCTGTCCTTGCAGCTGCCTCAGTCCCATGGTGCACTGCAGCCTGGCTGGGGGAGGCAGTGAAGGGAAAGGGTCTGGCTGCAGCTGTCGAGAGGCTGGGGTGGTGAGTGGGGGAGGGAACCCCCCTGCCACATGGACCAGCTTGTTCCCCTGCCCCCTCCAAGACCCTACCCAGCCATCTGGGGCATCCTTCCCCCACCCCTGCCCCAGTCACTTGACAGATGCTGCTAGGAGCTGCAAGCACTCCCTCCTACATCTGCCCCCCAGCCATTGCTGAGGCATGTAGGAGTTCCCCCTGCCTGCTGCCTTGGCCAGCGCGAGCAGGCTTCGAGCCCCTCCACTGAACAGCAAATATCTCTTCGGTTTGCGCCTGTTTTAATTTATAGCGCAGGAGCTGGCAACCCCCAGCACGTGTACCAGAGCATGGCATGCAAGACCATTTTGCATGGAACTCGCCACAGCCAGCCTAGCCTGGGCTCTGGCAGCTACCAACAGCCACAGAGCCCAGGTTGCTTGCAGCAGGCAGCAGGAAGGCTACAAGCCCTGCTGCAAGCAGCTCACATTGCCTGGCTGGCAGCAACTATCCAGAGCCCAGGCCAGATGCGTCAGACAGCCAGGAGGCTACAAACAGCTGTAAGGCTCTGCGGCAGCAGCAGGTGCACATGTGCCTCCAGGTGGACAGTGAGGGAGGGGCCTGGGGCAGCACAACCCTGGCCCATTCCCTGCCATCTGCCCAGAGGCATGCATGTAGCTGCCACCACCATGGAGCCAGTGCACCAGATCCAGTTGCAGCTATTTGCAGCCTCTCGACTGCCTGCAGCCTCCCGACAGCTACCGAGAGCCCATTCCAGCTGTGGTAGGCAGCCAGGAAGCTGGAAACAGCTGCACTGGGCTCCTTGTCAGTGTGGCTGCACATGTATCTCTGGCCGGGTGGCTGGGGAGGGGCTGGGGTTGCGCTGCCCCAAGCCCCTTTCCCACCATCTGCCCAGAGGCGCGTGTGCACACACTGCTGCCACAGAGCCAAGCCAGGGCTCCGGAGCTCAGTGCAGCTGTTTGCAGCTTCCCGGCTGCCTGCCACAGATGGCATAGGCTCTGGCCAGCTGCAGTGGGCAGGCTGCAAACAGCTGCAACAGACTCTGGAGCCCTGACACCAGCTCCATGCCAGCTGCAACTGCACGTGCACCTCAGGAGACAGTGTGGGGAAGAAGGCTGGGCACCACAACCCTGGCCGCTACTTCACTGTCTGTGCAGCCACCATCAGGAACAAGGATTGGGGCCCTCATGGTTCCCCCGTGGTCTGCCCCTGGCATGCCAAGTCGAGGTGTGGGTCAGGGTTGGGGGGAAGGGGAGGGGGGGTTTGGCACTCCGACCCATTATAGTGCTTTCAGTGTTTGTAGAGAACCCCAAGAGACAGTACAGTTTAACTTGTGTGTACAATGCAAAGTGTTCAATACCGGAACAACTGCATGTGTCAGATAATTCTTATTTTTAAAACTGTTTGAAGACACTTGGGTAGAACTGATTCCATTGGAATATGCTCTTTTGTCAAAGTCAAAATGCTTAGCAAACTTGAGTTGATACTGAAAAATTAAGTATGAAGGAAAGCATTAAGACAATGCTGGAATATTAAATTTTGACTTTTTTTAAACTGAGATTTTTCCCATTGAAATGGACTACCTTTCAATAGTTTTATTTGGTATATTTTATAAAATAAAAGTTGGAACAAAAAGCAATTTATAAAGCCTTCAGGCATGTACAAACAAGTATTCATCTCACAGAGGCCTAAATGGGTTTAAGTGATTTGGTTCAAAGTGAGGCAACAGGTGATGTCAGGATCAGAACTTGGGTATTCTAAATCTCAGTGTTCATTTCAACTAGATCCCTATTTCCTATTTTTAGTGGTTGATCCTACAACATGTCTTTTGACAAACTCTTATTGTATTTTCTACCCTCCTATGAATAGATTTTTAGTTCTTGATACTTTTTGGTAATATGAACCAAATATTCACAAATTTTAAGTAATTTATTAAAATATTAATTGATTTTTTAAAGCATCATTCTGTGAAATATTCAAGAATTTAAAAAAATGTTGAGCCCTCTCAGAAGTTTTGCAATTACTATACAGTTAGAATAGATGCACTGAAACTGTATTAACTGCCGTGGTAACTAGCACGCAAGACAAAGAATTGATGTCCTTCCCGTTTTAAAATCCTTATTGTTCATTCCCCGCCCCAGTATTATCTGGTCCTTTTGAAGTACAAGACCAGGACTCATTAAGTCATGAACATTTGTATCATGTAACAAGATGATTTAAAAAAATCCTGTACATTTCATGAACTTGAGATCAAATGTGAGCTTAAAAGAAAGTCTAAATACAGTATGTGATGTGCCAGCACATAGTGAAATTAAAAGAGCAAGTTGTAAAAGTGTTTTTGTTATTAAATAAAAACATAAATAAGGCTGTTTATAGCTCCATGGAAACTTGAACCTGAAATGTTTCTTTACCAACAGGTCATGTCCTAGAACAAGATAAATATTAAATTGTATTTGTTTTGCATTATGAAGTCAGATGGTTTTCACAACTCTCTCAAGATTGCATCTAGAACAGTGATTCTCAACCAGGGTACGTTGAGATCCTTTCAAGGGTGCTAAGGGGTGCCACAGAATGTTAGCACTGTTAGGTTTACAAACATGATTCACAAGATAACCCCAAAGATTTCAAATAGAAATCAGTAAGTTGTAGTCTTTTGGTGATCTTTGCAACAAAAAAGTGCTCTATTATTTTTCTGTAGTCAAAAGAAGAGTGAAAACTAACAGCTGGCATGTTCAGAGGGGTGCCTTGAGTCTATCCAGGGGTGCCTTACGTTTAAAAAGGTTGAGATCCACTGATCTACAGGATGGGTTGAATTTCTTCAGCAGCACAGCAGCAGAAAGGGATCTGAGTCATTGCTGACTCCAAGATGAACATGAGTTGTCAATGTGACAAAGCGATCAGTAAAGCTAACTGCACTTTATCATGCATTAGCAGGTGCATCACAAACAGGTCCAGGAAAGTGATACTTCCCCTCTATGCGAGACTGGTCAGGCTGCAGTTGGAATACTGTACAAGACCAGTTTTGGGTACCACAATTCAAGAAGGATGAACCTCGAGAGGGTTCAGAGGATGGCCACTCATATGGTTAGGGGCCTGCAGGCAAAGCCCTACGAAGAGAGATTGAGGTCCCTGGATTTCTTCAGCCTCTGCAAGAGAAGGCTGAGAGGTCATTTTGTGGCTGCCTACAAATTCATCGGGGGTGGGGAGGGGAGAGGGGGAGGCAGCAAGGAGTAGGAGATACTCTGTTTACCAGGGCACCCTTGGAGTAACTAGGAACAACAGCCACAAACTGATGGAGAGCAGATTTAAGTTAGATAACACGAAGAACTTCTTTACAGTGAGGGTTGCCAGAGTCTGGAACGGGCTTCCAAGGGAGGTGGTGCTCTCCCCTACCTTGGGGGTCTTTAAGAGAAGGCCAGGCACAGTCCTGGCTGGGGTTGTCTGACGCCAGTGCTTTTTCCTGCCCAGGGCACGGGGTTGGATTCTATGATTTGCTGAGGTCCCCTCTGACCCAAACATCTATGAATCTATTAATCTTTAGCAAACATCCAGTTAACAGTAACACTGCATTAATGTAAAACTTTCATACATATCTTTCCTCCTATATTTTTTCCTGTGTCCTTTGCATAGGTAATGAAACTACCTTTCAGTCCCTTTGTTCCCCCCCCCACACTTAATATTGTGTGTTACTCCACATACAGGAGAGCAGCAGAAGCAGCATTTCTGTTTCAGTATTGGTGGTCTTCCAGTAAAACAAAGGTCTAGTGGTTAAGGAACTCAGAACACTGAGGCTACCTAAAAATCACTGGGGATTTTGGTGCCCAAGTACTAAAATCTGGTCCTCATTTCCTCTTCTGCAAGCCAAAGATAACAATTCTTCCCAGCCTGAGAGGTGCTGTAGAGATGGGTATGGATAAATAAAGTACAGCAAACTAAAATGGAATGGGAACTGAGTACATCTCAGCTGCTCTGCAGGAAGCATCTATGTGGCCTCTCTCACCCTGTGGTTAATGAAACCTAAGTTGTGGTAGCTTAGCCCTGTTTCACTGAATATTAAACTGCCCTGGCTTTCACTTACAGTTGGGTAAAAAGCAGGCACATGGAGAATTATCATGCATCAACTGTTCAGTAGCCAGCCCGTACCTCCTTTTAGCTTATAATTTGTTCACTTTTTCGTGCTCAGTGACTCCACTGAAGATTATGAGGTCCAGATACTAGGGCAATAAGGACCATAAGTACCACCTCCAAATAACTAGAAACAGCAGGAGTACAGCTCTAACTATGCAGTCACCGTAATTGCTCAGATTGCAACACCATGTCAGAAAGAAGTGTCAGGAAGACAAATGAGTTAACAGGATTAACAAAGAAATAGGATAAGGAACAGGGATGGGGAGGGGTGCAAAAGGAAAAAGCACAAAAGTGAATTCCACGATCCTTAAATTAATTTTATGTGTTGGTTCTGAAAGTCCCCTTACCCCTCCCCTTTCCTATTCAAACACCTGTACAGAGAAAGTCTAGACAAAGTCTGAAGTCAGCTTAGGCTGGTTGATTGCCAAAGGAGTATTACTAAAGGCTGAAATGGGAGCTAACAAATAAAAATAATTCCAAAATTTGGACATTTCAATCTTGAGAGTATTTCAAAACTCCCAAACACAAGCTGAACAGTTGCAAGTTATGTCAGTTTACTTTTCTGGACTAACATACCAAGGAATAACATAGCAAGGACCATTAAAAAAAAGCCAGGCAAGAGAAAGCGTGAGGTCAAAAGTATCGAGGTCATTTGTTTTACTTATATGCTCAAGTAAATTGAATTTAAACAAAATCACTTACATAGAAGACAGATGGAAGAATTATTTAAAGAATAATTTTCTTGAATTGGGTTTATCATTTCATTACTGCTAGTTATGTATAGCATGTGAGCTTTAAAACCAATCAATTCTGCATAATATATTTCAGTGAACAAACAGGGAGGGTCCCAGAATTCCATCACCACAAAATAAGTTAAAAATAGAAAACACATCTTCAAACATTGGCTTTTAGGTTCATTTGGACATAGGGCAATGCTAAAATGACAGTAATTCATCTTTAAAGTGTAGGGTGGAATTACTGCTTGGGAGTAATCCACTTCAACTGTTTGCACCTCTCCCACCATAAGAAGCTAAATCATATTGGTTCACCCCTCCCCCGAAATGAAATGGGGTAAAATTGTTGTGGCTTAGCTTCAACTGATTGCGGGATATAAAGGACAGACTAAAACAAGTACAATGAATTCATGCAAACCAGGTTAAATCTCTTCTCTCTCTTTCTCCCACCCCTTAGGCCAGTACAATTGTTTCATCTGTCCACACCAAGAGATAAGATTTCTGAATCTGCTCTTTTAGTAGAGGACTACAGAAATGTTGTTGTGTGCCTGAGAAGAGTGGGGCAATTTAGGAGGTTCTCCTGTAGTCTGGCAATTTTATTCTAAATTTTTCCAGAAAATAATTATGGAGGGAGTTTAACACTTAAAGACACAAGAGGAATGCAGAAATCATACCAATAGTAGCCTAAATGCTCATCAAGAGCAAAGAAATATCCAGTGGAGTCGCAGCAGAGACTGCTTAGAAAGCAAAAATGTTTTGAAAAAAAAGGGGGGGGGGGGGGGGAGAAAAACAAACAAAAACAAGTGCAGTATTTCAGCATGAAGGTTAGGGCACCCCCCCGATGCACTGTGATCTTATTAAAAAACCCATTAGGTATATTACTCTCTATTTTGCAACCTCTGGCAGTAGAAGCAGTAAAAAGCAGTACACCAAATTTAATCCAAAAAAATGAATTCAAGTCAGCTACACACAAACGTAAGGATTATCAACATAAGATAAGTCAGTGCCGCAAATGCATACTTTGACCTACAACATGGGGAACATTCAATTACCAACATATATTAAAAAGAAACAGTCTCTTTGGTTTGTACTCACCTGCTTTTGATATAGGTATCAAAGACACTATACAATCATTATAAAAAGTAGTGTGGGGGAGTGATTTAGGCATCTTTTCTAATTCCTGCTCCTTGATAAAAGTCTTCAAAGTTTCTATAGGTATGCATGCCAAAGCAAGTGTGACATGACTCTGAAATCTATGGTTTTGGAATGAAAAAGTATAGGTGTTTTCCTGACCCACCCCACCCCTATCCCCGCTTTCCTCTCCTAGCTTTAACTCAGCCATTTCGAAAGCAATAAAATGTGTTCTCTGCTTTATCTGAACCAGAATTTAAGAACAGATTAGTTGCAGACATGGTTTTAACTGCACCTTAAAACCTGGTTTAACTGAAGCGCTGATCACTTGATAGGATCAACCCCCTTGATACAGAAAGCAATCAATCTCAGCTGGAGAACCATCCATCTCTTCTTATGCACTGAGAGTATTGTTTAAAGAAAACATGATGTTGCAGGTCACAGATCAGGAATGTGCTGTATAAGCATGCAGAAGTATAGAAGCCAAGTTAAGAAATGTGAGGAGGATGGACAGGGTTATTGCCATAAACAAATATTTTCTAAATCAGCACATCTTTAGTTTTCTTGCCATCCACTTCACCATTTAGCCACTTATTTTTATAAAAAGGGCACTGTGTAAATCTACAAGTGTTCTACAAACAATAGTGCTCTTTGCCTAATATAATTAAATGTTCTCTTTGCCTTTTAAATCTTAGTATTTTTTTATTCTATCGCAAACAATTTAAAATATTGATTAGATTTAGAAGCTGTCTTTTAGCATTAACTATAACAAACCTGTTATCCTTATGTGTGTCTGTTCACTCTTTGCATCTTACCAAGTTTCCATATGAATGTATACAATTGGTTCTTAACTAAGCAATTAAGCAGTTAATTGAGAGGCTTAGAAGCCAGATACGTAAAATGTGAGTGAGCATTTTAATTACTTCAATTCTCCACAGCCAGGGTGGGCCCACAATTTTTTGTGGCCCCCTGCAAGAAATAGTTCTGGGGCTCCCTGCCACGAAGAAGCCGTCGGCAGTGGTGGGGGGGCGGGAGGAGGGCAGCAGCTGGACACAGGGGGCCCCTTAGCTGCAGGGCCCCTGTGGCCACAGGTTTCGCAGGATAGGATGGGTCGGCCCTGTCTCCAGCTAACTGGGGGATAGTTTCACTGGAAAAGGTTTTCTGAAGAGGGATGTTAAATTAGAGAAAACAAAGAGGTAACAGAAAATAGGAATTCTTGAGTATATAAACGGTGTTCCCCACTGCAGGAAGAAAATAATTAAGTTTATTTTAGAAACCAGTGTTAGTATAATGATATTCAGCCAATTTCCCTCTAATTTATTATCCATAAAAGTGTTTGGAATAGGATATGCTGGGTTGGAAAGAAGTAACATTGTACTGTCTTCGTCCTATCTCAGTTTTAATGCTTAAGGCTAGGGACAGAAATTACACATAAACCGGTAAACTGGTTCAAATCTGTAACACAACAGAAGTTTAGTGTACATAAACCACTTCCAAAGTGGCCGAAACTATCTGCTCCAGCCAAGCAGAGAGGCATACTCTAGCACCCCCTGGCTTCTGGCCTGAGCCACTACGGGCATGTGGCTGCGTTTGCAGAATCAAAAGTGAATGTCTGTTAACTTGCTTATCGGTTCAATCTATGCAACTTAGACTAGTCTGCAAAGACTGAATCAATTCAGCCTCAGGCCTTTTGAGTGTCTGTACTTAGCCTGAATGACTGATCCAGCTTGCCAGGATTCAAGAAAATGCCCAGAGACTTTTCTTATTTGTACAGGAAATTGGTGTGATGCAATACATGAAGAAAATAACAAAAAATATGGCATAATTAAAACATGATCATCATCACCACTCTGTACACATTTATCTAATTATCTATGGGTGAGAAGTCCTGGTTCAATGTTGTCAACCTTTTCATCCTATTCTGCAAGGCTGTATCTCCAACAGATTGCTAAAAGTAATATTTTGGTTGTTCTGTTCAAATATTTTTTTGGTTCCCATTAACAATTTGAAGTTTACAATGTGGGTATATGTACAGGACAACTGCATGGTGAGGATGTTTTTATTTTACTCAAAACAAGACAGATCATATTAGAGACATCTAAATATATTCCAGGTCATACCAGCCTTAAAAAATACCATGCACATACACAAGCCTCATGTGCCAGCTTGTGTATTGCACAATAATTACTAAACTCTAAGGTTTAGTAATTATTTCCACTTTCCAAAAAATATTTTTCAATTGCATAGCTGCCTCTTCCTTGATCTATGGTAATTCTATGAAAAACATTAACTGGGATGGCTTGTAGGAGGTGGATATCCCAAATCAGCTGTATATGAGCAATGATACTGTTCCAAAAATACTGTGGTCTTGGAGGTTCCCACAGCACATGAGACTGAATACATGGATCACAGTTAAAATGACAGCAATGATTTCTTTGAGTCAGCAATATGCACTGGTGACTTAGAGGCTGAATAGGGTTGGATTAATTTTCTTTTAACATTTTTATTATTGTAATAAAACTGGCTTATCATTACAGGTACTAGACTAATTTGATACTAATAATTACACTTTGAAATGTAGTTCTGGATTTAATAAATTTACTTGCTAACTTACTGGAGGGAAGCTTCTGTCTGTGAACAAGGAGACTTAGCAATCAATGAGAGCTGTTGAATTATTCCTCATTATATTGTTTCCTTTAATATTTGTTTTTATGTCTATGAATACAGATACAAAAAGAGGGAATGTGACAGATGACATTACATCCACCAGTTTGTTTTGGCAAGGCAGTGTGGTGGAGGGCTATTTGAACCTGTGACCACTAAAAACTAAATGGACTTGAAACCATGATCCATGAAATAAGAGTCAATTTCTCATGTGGCCCAACTATTTCACTCGCTGATGGCTGGGTAAGACCACCCAGTTTAGGAGGTAAGAAGTGATTTAATCTCCATTCTAGTAGAAGTGATTTAATCTCCATTCTAGCTCTATTTAAGCCTGCCTTTTAAATAACAGCAGGGTAATTTGAACATAATAAATCTCACTAATCGGATGCTTACCCGCATGTTCTAATCCTTTCAAAATCTTTTCTTATTTTGGCAAATGCATAATATCTCACCATGCCAGGACTGCCATTGCTGACCTGCAAGGAGACTAGGGCAAGTAGTCAAATGGAACTCTTTTCTGCTCCTCTTTGTACTTATTAAACGAATGAATTTATTTTAATGTGGCTGACTAGCATTCCCTGCAAGTACATTGGCAGGTGCCACCAATACAACCGCAAGCAGACTGATACATTTGCCATATTTTTTTTATCTTAAAAGTAAATGGGGTATTTGACTTCCTCTCAAAGTTAACCCTCAAAACAGAAATACTCACTTGATTGGGATTTTTGGTGCCATTTGTTCTGGCATAATTTTAGGTTAATCAGCAGTAACAGGGAACTTTTCCTTTCCTGTTAAATCTCTTTCTTTGAAGGATCTTTTGCACCAATCAAACATTTGAGCTATTGCTCCTCCTAGTCAAAGGAAACAAAAAGGCCTATTAAGCTGTCCATGACATTGTTTTTTCAAATAACTAGGTTTTTTGGCTTTGTATTTAAGAATTCAGCTGAAACTACCAGCACTAGGAAAAGATAAGTCTGAGAACCAAGTATGAAGCCAAGATAAGGTTTCATGCAAGGGTAATATGATACATAATCATTTCAGGGTGTGGATCCAGACTCTCATAAAAGGAACTGAAGAAGGAACTGAACCTGATTTTCTCTTTTCTTTGATTCGGTTAGAAACAAAGAAAAAACATGGAGACCTGTATGAAATGGGAAGTATCAAATCACACCTTAGGACAGGGGTCAGCAACCCCCGGCACACATGCTGAGCATGGCACACAAGGCCATTTTGCTCAGCACACTACCGTTAGCCCAGACTCTAAGCAGCTGCTGCCAGCCATGGACCCCAAGGTGCTCCCAGCAGGCAGCTGGGAGGCTGCAAGCCCTGGTACAAGCAGACTGGGCACCATAGGCTCGCTGCAGCTAGGAGGCTGCAAACAGCTGCTCTGGGCTCCAGCATATAGGCACTCCAGTACCTTCCAAGGTAAACATCGTAGTTTTTTTGGCACTCTAGCCACAAAACATTGCCTACCCCTGCCTTAGGAGCTTTGCGTGTCTTTTCTGCTGGTCCACTGTATGCTATTCTTTTCCACATCTCTCTTTGGCAAGTGAACAACAAAGAAAACGTGGCAGTAATGATCATAACAGGGCCATTCCCAACAAAGAGATGTGGGTTGTTTATTGCAGGCAAGCTGTGGCCTGAGGGTCAATCTTGGCTCCAACTGATATTTTTCTCAAGGGGGCATGGAGATGATCTAGAACAGTTGTATTCAACCTCCAGCCCACAGAGCCATGTCATTCGGCTTGTGGAGCTCCTCATGAGTCTGGAAATTTGGTGATGTTGGAATATGGGTTGGGCTGCCACATGGTCAGATCTGACACACAGGGTCAGGCCCACAGACCAGTCCCATACCATCCATCCATCCAGCCTGCAGGGCCAGAATATTGAGCCCCACTTAACTAGAATATAGATGAAGCTTCTTCCTGCCCCAGTTGTTGTCAGACTGAAATCCCTAGTTTTGGTTCTTTATTTATCCTTTTTTAGCCTTTAAAGTGCTTTCCTCCCTAAATAAATGCTAGACACCTGCAGTTTTTAAAACAAGAGGATGAGATATTGTTATAGTCACATGATTCCAGCAGCTGGAATTTAAGAAAATCCAAGTACTGTAAAACCGAGCCATCACAACACCCCATATCCAGAGTTCACATATTAGAAATATAAAATGTTCAGACTAAGCACACTAACGTTTCAGAGATTTATACCACTACTTAGTTACTATGCAAAAGTTCTTCAGAGGATCCTCTTCTTTCATTTTTAAGTAAAGGATTGTACATGATACATTATCGATTTCAGTTATTGTTCCATAGAAGTAAAAGTGTTGATGTACACCAGGCTTGTCCAACATGCGGCCCGCCAAGCCATTTTATCTGGCCTGTGGAGCTAGCAGTGGTGGCGTGGGGTGCGGATCCGCCGCCGCAGAGTGCGGGGCGGTGGCACGGAGCAGCAGTGTGGAGCTGCAGCGGTGGGGCTGGCCTGCGGGCCCCAGCCGGCAGCGAGGGGAGGGGAGCTGCTTACCCCTGCGGGGTCCTGGGGAGCAGCCCCGCGTGGGAGGCCAAGCAGCGGCCACTGGCACTGCCGGCCCATGCCTGCCTCCTCACCCGCCCGCTTCAAGCCAGCCCCACTACCCTGCCCTGCCCCACAGCAATGCGGCCCCTGCTCCCCTGGCCAGTTTCCCCCCAGGCGCTGCAGCTCTCCGGGCCCGGCCGCCCACGCACGAGGCCCTGAGGGGGCTGCTTCTCATGTGCTGCTGGGGATGGGAGGAGCCCAGCCAGGCCTGCACCGGCCAGCACG
>NW_005842652.1:489738-498558 GCF_000455745.1 Alligator sinensis | reverse complement strand
GGCGGCACGGGGGAAGCCGGCTTCATCTGCATGCTGCTTTTCCTGGCTGGTGCCGACCCAGTTCTGCCCAGGCGGGCCCTGCAGCACCATGTCAACCCAGGCATGGCACCAGCAGGCCGGGCGGGCCCCAGGTTAACCCCAACCTGGCCCCGCAGCTTCTCCAGCCTCAGGTCAACCCGGTTGTAGCCAAGCGGCTCCTGCAGCACCATGTCAACCTGGGTATGTATGCCATGTCAACCAGCACCATGTCAACCCCTGCAACTTCACTGGTGTCAAAGGTCACGTGACATCACTTCCTGATATGATACCACTTCCGGTGACGTCTTTGAATATGGCTAGCCGGCCCACTGGGTGATAAAAAGTTCGTGATCCGGCCCCACATTCAAAAAGGTTGGACACCCCTGATGTACACTAACAAGTCATACATGAAGAATGCGGAGACAAATTCTTGTCACTTAGTAGCACACAATAAACAATTTATAGTTTTCAACAATAAAAGAATATTTTATAATGGAGGAAATATTATTCTGATTTTCCTGAATCACAAAGAACTAATGACAAAGAACTAGAACTTTAAAAGTCTTGTCAAGTATTTTTGCAATAACCCTGCCATGCAATACATTATAAATAAGCAACAGAATGATAAACACAGGTTTATCAAGGTTGATAAACACATTCAAAACCCTCCCTTTTCTTCACTGCTACATCTGAGGAACAAATGGATTCCAAAATGATAATGGCTTAGGGATTTCAGTCCGACAATGATGTTCTCGATACCACTGTGGATCACGAGTCTACTTTAAATATCAGCAAGAGCATCCTTTTCTCACTTCCTGGCTTTTACAAGCTGAAGACATAAGTAGCTTTTCACAAGAGATGCATGTAGGAAGTAGGCTACCTTGAGGATCTCCTTCTAGCTTTATTTTAGAAATTTACTGGACTCTGGGACAAAGGAAACTGAATTCTGTATTCACCCTTCTTTGACAGAGAGACAGGTTGAATAGAGCAAACAGACATGTCAACATCACATCTGGCTCTTATGAAACTTACTGAGGATTCAAAATGTGGCCACACTCTTTAAGCATACCAGAGACTATGACTCTTGTTTCCCTTTAATAACTATTGATATTACAGTAGCTTCATAGATCCTGATCAAGATCAGAGCTGTGTTAAGAGGAGGGGCAGTGCTCTGAAGGCATGGCATGACACTCTAATGCACTGATGCTTGATAGGCCACTATTTTGTGGCTAACTCAAAGAGTTATTTTTGCAGTTCTGGCCTTACATGGCTAAATGCACATAACCCAAATGCATACTATGATTGGGAGTTGGGGAGATGCGAGGTTATGCCATAACTAGAAGGGAGAGGTTTAACTCTGACAACTACAAAAAAAGAACAGATTTTACAAAATTTAAACAGATAAAAATGCCAGTGCAAGAATTTAACTTCAAAGCATTCTAGAACTTATTCTAGAACCTTTTGAATATTGTAGATCATATGAGTTTTTATATCAGTCTGGACTAGAATATTTTCCTTTATACATAGATGCAAGTTGAAAGATATGCCTTCTAAATGGAATATGAATGCATTCAATAACTTTCTGAACTCTCATTCATAAGGAACTAGTGATGCAGAGCCACAAAATCAGAAACAAATAGGTAAAAAGAATATTCCAAAATACGAAGGTCATGTTTGTCCAATCTTGCAGCCTAATTACAAAAATATATCCTTGTATCAAATTAAGCATTTTACTTTGTAAGTGAAGACCTCTCAGGGACTGCACACTGTTTGTGTGTCAAATAGCTCCTTTGTTTTTAGCCAATTCAGCACATCCCCACCTTATGGATTCTTTTGAAGTGTGCGTTTTCTAAACTGTTTACACAATATTCCATTATATTATGGTGGTGTTACTCATCACATGACAAAATGGGCAATTTCAGGCTATGTTTTCTAAATAAACAGGAAAATTTGCCAGATGAGGTCAGATGACTCCTGAAGACAATAGATCTTTTAAGAAACGTTTAGGTCAAACATTAAAAAGAATCTTTCCTTTCTAATGGACTAAATAGGCTTTGTTCAAAATGTGTAATAAAAAAGCATGTCATAACTGCTTGCTAAACTTAGAAACCACCATATTTTCTATACTTAATTTGGCAAAAATCACAATTATTCCCTATTTTTAAATTTTTACTCCTCTAATATAAATTTTGACCTCGTTTAATAATAATTAGCTGCTTAATGCAACTAAACCTGTTTTTTCTCTTCTTCTCCTTGTTATGAAAAAAATAAAATCTTGGTTCTCTGCCACCTTACACATTATTTCTCAATATGTTCAGACAAGCCACAATCTTGATGTAGTGATCCTGTAACAATAGTTGAGGAAGCAACTGCAGACATTCAGAGAAATGATAAAACAGACAAAATTAAGATTCATTTGTAGGACAGCAATGGCAATCTGAACCTAAATCCTGTAAGGTTTCAAGCATGTGCACTTTTATTACATAGAGACGGACAAGAAATAACAGTGGTCATGAAGTGGAGGACAAGAATATGGAGAAACAGGTGGAAAGCAGTTAATGACACCATGTTACACACACACACACACACACACACACACACACACACACACACACACACACGTAAATGATAAATGCACTCTCTCTGCTGCTATTTAGTTGAGTGCAGGCCACAATTTTAAAGAAATGTTGGCACTTGAAAATACAAACATGCAATTAGTATTTTTCATACGCGCTTCTGGAAAAATCTCAGTAGACACCTAAATATTTTTAAAAATGGGCCCCGAAGTATTTAAAAAATCCCACAAAAAATAGCATCATGTTAAATTATAAATCTCTTTCCTGAACCTCTGTTCAAAGTAACACAGGAAATATTAGGGTGGTCAACTGGCATGATAAAGAGTTACAACTCCATGACAGGATGCGTGTTAGTCTTTACAACATGAAACTCTTCCTATTCAATCAAATAAATGTCAACCCTGCCTGGAAAGCACACAAAAGCAATCAATTAGGCTCAGACACATTTGTATACTGAAATCCTTTCAGTTTAAGAAGCTGGATAGCCAAAATCTGCAAAGATTCTAATGCAGGGGTCGGCAACGGTTTTGGGTAGAGTGCCAAAAACATCCGCAATCTTGGCTTGAAAGATGTTGGCATGCCAGGGGCAGACAGTGGGGGACCCACGACGGGACTGATCTGTGTTGTTGCAGTGCAGCCCCGGCCCCGGCCCCTTCCCCGAGGCATGAGTGCCAAGCAAAATGTCTTTGTATGCCACACGTGCTGGAGGTTGCCTACCCTTGTTCTAACATGTCTGTGTATACATGCACATCCATATAGCAGTATGTACACAAATAAGTTGTAGTGGGCACATAAAATATATCTAGTCTCCAAAATGAGAAACGTTATAAATAAAAGCAAGAATTGAAGCTTCTTAAATAATAAGTCAATGCTGCATCCAAGCAATTGTGGAGGTTGAATGGAACAGGAACAGTGAGAGCAATAGTATTACCCTTTAGATACCTTTTGGAAAACTTCCCTTCTTCTGAACTCAAACATCTCACTCAAGAATGCAGTCCACCCCCCCCCCCCCGGTTCTTTTTTTAAAAACCCTCCAAAAGACCGCCCCCCCCCCCCCCCCCCTTTCTTTAATAATTTTGATTTGTCACATACACATTGGAAAAAAAAACCTAGAGTAGCCATTTGGATCCTTGTTATTGTACTGTGTTGTTTTTTTTCCTCAGGGTCTCTCTACATGGACAGGTTACATCAAATTAAGTTTATTTTGCTTGTATTAAGATGCATTGTATCCACACTGTTTCTTTAAAAAAGAAAAAAAAACCTTTTGGAGTCTTAGGTCACAGTAACTAATCCTCTTTGGAACACAACTCCACTCCACAGTATGTCTGCATGCCTTACCCTTCATATGGACACATTCTTAACTTGTCTCTTGGCAGTCTTTCCACTGCTATCCTATACTACATTGTTTCACCTGGAATGGCCTGTTTTTATACCCTTTCCTCTGTTCCAGATATCATCTGCACATTCAAGTGCTGGCATTTAGGCTTTGTCTAAGTTGCATGAAATACAACAAACACTTATCACATGAACTGTTCACTTATGAGAAGAATTCTGCCTTGGTCTGAGACAACACTACCTATTCTTCACTCCTTCAAATCACTCCCCACTATCCACACAGAGTAAACTACTCCCTTTCTTTTGTCCAGTCAAAGGCTTCAAAAGCCAGAGAAGCAGCAATAAGTCTAGGTCTTCCAGAGCAGCAGGAGGAAAAAAACAGAACAAAAACAAAAACACAATTCCATTATTATCTGTAGCCATTTGAGAAGAAAATCTTGTTTCACTTGTTTGTTCCAGAAAAAACATGCTCAAGCTTCTGAAGAGCCTGGCCATGGGTCTTTTTAGAATCTAGACCATGCCACACTAATACTCTTCCATGGAAATCAATCGCACAGTTCTTGCTGAACCCTCACGTTTGATAAGACTCTGGCCTGGCACATATGGTTTCCATCACTGGGACCAACATGGTTCAGAAATCCGACTGACACAAAGCTGTCAACCTCCTTACCAAACCTTGACCTACCACTTTGAGGAGCATTGCAAGTCTTCAAGACAACAGTTGACACAGTTGATCTAGGAACCCTGAACCAAATTAGGTAAGAAGAGTAGCAATTGAGGGTGACCAGTTTCTAAACAGATGGCACCATGCTCTCCACACCTAGGGGGAACGATGAGTCCCATGGTTGTTGTTCTGCAGGTGCAGCTCAAATGAGTGCTGAAAAGATCTTGGAGCAAGTTGCCCTGGTCACCCCATTTCTGCAGTGTCAGGATTAGGAATGATGCAATTGTCTTCTGTCAGTCACTGTTGGTGGCCAAGACCACGAGTAATAATCTGTTCAGTGATATCACCCCAGATAATGGTCTTGCAGAAGTCATTTTCCTATTTCATTCCCCTGCTTTCCTCCTCCTCCACCTGCAGCATTATGCCACAGGTTTCAAAGCCCTCTGAAGTTGACTTAAATCCACCTTCCCATCCAATTGCAAATGTGCATTCATTGCCTTCTTCAAATTAATGACTGTCATGCTCATGACACTCAGCAGTGTTATCCATGCTGTTTGACAGCAGTTCAAACATAGTTCTGACTAAATACAGATGAACTGCTGTATGAAATGACTAAATAGAATTGAATAATGAAGGTGTGTTAATTTGATCCCAAGTCCCAGAATTCCTGTCAGTTCCATCCACATACCATCCACTAGCCACTGTGAGAAGAGAGAAAGACAAACAGCAGAGCACTGTGGTCCATCTGCCTGTTAACACAGCATGGTTAATCCAGAATACCAGAGAACTGTGTGGATACAATAATTTATAAGGCAAGGACATTAAACAGCCAAAGTGGCATGAATGTGCCCCCATTTGATACAGTTAATTTGGTATACGTAGAGTGAACACACCAACCTGATTTAATATCCTTAGGGAAACATTCCCTTAGTAACTGCACTGACTTTACCCTTTATTTAGTTATTTATTTATTTGCATTGTATTTGGCTTTTCTTTGTTCTGTTTTCCAAATCTTCCATTGCAGCCCAGAAGGACAGAATCACCATTCAGAATCTCCTTCCTGAAGACCATTTGACCATGACCAATTTCTCTGTTACTGCTCTTTGCCCATACTGCATCAAGGACTCCTCTTTGCCCATACATCATGCAACTCTTGGTCTGTGGAATAGTATCACATCCCTCCCAGCAGCAACTGGAAATCTCTCTGGTGGAGCTGGAACTCTGGTATTTTCAAAAACTCAGAGTGGGAATAAAGCCTTAACTGGTAGCCTCCTATTTATATATAGCTTTAAAGCTAATTTTGCTTTCGTCTTCCACAAAGTTCCATTTCCTATAATACTTCCCAGTTTCTTAAGTTTGTTGCTAAATACAATACACAACTGTGATTATAAATCTTCAAACTGCTCCTACTTAACATTGTAGCAGATGCTAGAAAAGTTCATTTTTTACACTTCCAAGATCAGGGAGCCTATAGCTGACTCTGTTTGCAGATAGCTCTTCAAGCTCTATCACATTCCTTCAATTAGGGATTGGTGCACTGACAGTTCAGAACCAGTATCCATCATGGACTTCTCTCTCTAGCTACAGTGGTTCTCCTTCCTTACCTCTAGTATTAGTAGCCCTAGACAAAGCTACTAATTGTTTAACTGAATGGGAAGAAGGCAAACAGGAATGAGTGAGGAGCCCATATTTACATGAGCTACGTGCCAAGAATTTGAGGCAGGAGGAAAGGGAGCAAAGGAAGATGTCAGTCAGTGCAGTAGAATCTCTATCAGCTCCATTGCCACCTACTGCTGGGTGCCTCAAGTTGCACATGACTACTTCCCAACTCTGTCATCACAGCTGGCTCTTGGTGTGGACGAGAGGCAGCCAGCACCAAGCACTGGTTAACTATTCAAGACAAAGAGAAACGTTCATACTGGAATGGAGGAGGGAAAGCAGGAACATGGGAAGGGAAGAAAAAAAATTCAAGGACAATTTCTCAAAGAAGCCAAGGGCAGGAAGTCTGCAGGGTAGCTGCATATTGATAAAATTTAGGGTATTTCTATTGCATATTTTTCTGCTTATCCTTTGAAGAATAAATCTGTAAGAAATTCACTGCCATGCACACAAACCCTCCCATGAACGTGTTCAGCTTATTGGACTACTTGCTCCCAAAAGACAAACATTTTCACTATAGATAATGGGCTGGATAACTGCTGCCATGTGGTATGGCAGTTTCTACAGCCTTGTTCTTAAATGAAAAAAGGAAAAGCAGCTACATTTCACTGCTTGGACATCAGACACTTATTTGATTAGAGCAGATATATAGTGCTGTGATGGCCTCCTGCAGTCACTGCCAAATACAGAGGTATCTCTTCCCTAGAACAGATAAAGCAAATTATTTTATGACAAATGGCTTGCAGCTATTCCACATAAGGGGGTGAAATATGATGAGAGCACAAATTTATTATCTTCCCTGAACTCCACTATAGTGCAGGGCCAGTGGCAGATCTGGAGGGGGAGAGGGGTGAGGCAGGAAAGGGCAAACAGGTGTGTAGTGACACAGTTGCAGTGCCCCCTTCGGTTCTGCAGTACATGCACAGCAGGGTCTCTGAGGTCACTGGCATGGCACCTGCCATAGCTCTTCACACACCGTGAGCTGCTGATTGGCGCAGCAAGCTTACAGCATATGCAGACGTGCATGCTGCCGAAGGGGTTGGGGCCACATCCCCCCTTGCCACCAGCCTGCATCTGCCCATACATAAGGTCAATATGGTCTGGAGATCAGAGCTCACGACTAGCTGTTGGGAGAATGTAGTTCTATTTTTGGGTCTCTAGAGACCTCTGGAAGTACCTTCTATCTCCATTCACCCATGAACACTATGACTCTTATTTTAATAGCAGCTGGAAAGTACTAGGAGATCCAGAATACAGACTACTACTGCACAACTGTGATCATGAATAGTTGTGTGGTATTGCCGTTTGCTGTTCAATAGCAGCGATGTTCTACATTAAAAGCCGCTGTTTGGCAGCTGGTGAAAGTGCCACAGCAATTCAGGATAAAATGGAAAGACCATCAGTATATTCATTTTGATAGGTAAAATATAGAAGTGATCTCAAATGGAACTGGTGCATGACAACACAGTTAGTGTAACACTAGCTTGATGACAACTGTCAGAACATCTTTAACCTTTCATTCCAGATGTTCAAGAATGAACAGTTTCAGTTATCACAGCTCTTCTTTGCAGCTGGCTCCCCCATAGGCAGACTCTCTAGTGCTTACGACAGCAGAGCACTCATCCTATTACTCTAATACCTGTCAGCTGGCAGTCCACCATACTAAATGGTATCTCCTCCCTGCAGCTGACTGGCACATCTGTAGCCAACAGCTTACTTGTTGAGAGCAGCAGACAGCTGTCAGTTGCACTGTCCACTACAACTCATTGATTTTTTTATTCAAATGCCCACCATTCCCCACCTTACTCCACAAGACTCCTTTCCTCCCGCCTATGCCCCAAAATTACATACATTAGAGCTGCCACCATTGGTGGTGGAAGTGGGGGCTAACGGGGCTTATCCCCTCCAAATGCGGGGTAGCGGTAGGGGCTGCAGCAGGGGTGAGGTGAGGGGAGGGGCAGGCACTGTCCAGACAGCAGTGCAGGACTGAGCCACAAATGACTTGTCTGGGAGGCGCGGCTCCTGCTGCTACATGCACCCCGGGAGGCATGGGAGATGCGTGCCCCTGATCTGCGTGGGGCAGGGTAGGCTCTTCCCAGCAGGGGGGGAGCAGCGGGAGGAGCTGTGCTACGCTGGGGGTAGGCCGTGGTGGTGCTAGGAGGGAGGCTACAGGTGGAGGCGGCAGCTGCAGCCACCCCAAGATTCACTGTAGCCCACCTGACCTGCACCCTGCCATGCCCCAGCTGTGCAGGGCCTGGCAGGGCAGGCGTGGGGTCCCGGGGGCTCCATCCCCTCCAGCTCGGCAAAGCAGCCAAGGCTGGGCCTGCACTGGACCCCCTGGGCACTGCAGGTTTGGGGCTGGTGTGGGGGGCAGCTGGCGCCAGGCTGGGCGATGGCAAGTTTGTTGGCACCAGCGCCAGGCAATGATCCAGGGCCCAGGGGAAGGGGCAGCAGCATAGGTGCAGCAGGCCCCAGCTCCGATCACTGCCTGGTCCCAGCCCCAGCCCCATTCCCTCTCCCTGTCCCTCCCTGCAGACTTTCCTGCTTGTGGGGGGGGGGGGTGGGGAG
>NW_005842652.1:479812-489713 GCF_000455745.1 Alligator sinensis | reverse complement strand
GCGAGATCATCGAGGCCAGCCCCCTGCCCCAAACACATTTTTTTTCCCTCCAGCTGTGGCTGCCACTATTCAACTGTGAACCATCTAAGAACCTCCCCACATGCCAGTGTTTTAGACTGGAATGCTCTGTCAGAGGAATGATGGCTAAGTTTGTAATATTTCAGGATGAAGATACTATCACTCTACATCATCCCATAGTTAGGAGTGCTGTGACTTTAAGCATCTGGCAGTTCCCTTAACCTCCACTTGCCCTAAATCACTTGCAATTGCTATGTTCAAACCCCCCTGAAAGGAAGGAAGTCGATGTAGTTTTTCAGAGGCTTAAAAAGTTTATTTTTACTAAGACAATGTATACTTACTTTACACTCCAGCTGGATCTCGAGTAAAAATAGAAACATTTACAGCTTCAGGAATGACCACAGGGTCCTGTCCAGCTTCAGGAATCCCCACGGGGTCCTGTTATTGCTGCCACTGTATTTTAGACCTGTTCTGATCACCATGGTCCCAATGACATTTTTAAAGTTTTAAAGATGAATGGTAACTAACTGCACTAAAATCTCACTTGAGCTTAAAGAAACTTCAAATAAGCGTGTGTGTGTGTGTGTGTGTGTGTGTGTGTGTGTGCGCGCGTGTGTGTGTGTATGTGAGAGAGACTTCAGAGACTTTTTCACAAGTCGCTAAAACTCAGAATATTCAAAAATATTTCCCCCACTGATGGCAGCACAGGGAAGCATGCAGCTGATGTTTTTTACTTTATCCCTTAAATACTATCACAAGAGGTCTTCATTCTGTGATTATTTTAAAAAATATTCTCACAGACCCACCATCACATGCCTCCCATTTCCAATCCATATTGCTTTGTTCTCTGATGGTTTCATTTTGAAGGTCACTGTTTAAGAAGCACTGTGCTATCCAGACTCACAACACTGCTGGACATTTCATTTTGCTTTGCTTTCTAAAACATTTTTAAATATATAAGCATACACTTGAAACCTAAAGTATCAGAACAGTGAAGGAGGCTAATATTGAATTCATTTGTTTGCCCAAGTGACGGTGTAAACTCTACCAAAAAGTTTAATGTCTTAATTAAATAATTTTTTATGCAGCAGTTCTGCTTTTGTATTGTTTCAGCATCATATCTGCTGAGTTTAGTGTAAAAAATAATCAGTGTTACTGCTGCAACTTCTGTTATTCACGCAGAGCCAACATAGCTAAGATTCTAAACTGAATTCTATTCCTTCTTGGGCATGAACAAATTGTTTACTAAATTCCTAGCAGCTGAAGCGAATGGGTTGCTGAGGTGGTGTTGAGGAGATCAGTTGGCCTATAGAAATTTCAGTATGAAAATATGTCAGAAGGAACCAGTTTGATTCTCAGAGCCGAGACTAAGTTTATAGTGCTGCCAGCTGGGGCTTTAGAAAAAAGTTTTTAGTTGTGAAGTGAATGCATCTGAGATGGACTTTGAGGGAAAGCAGAATACCCGGATACAATTTTTTAAAAGTTATCTTTTATAGTAGGCTTCTCTTCAAACGATGACTTTTGTTTTTCTTATTAATCAGGAAATTACAAAAACATCAAAGTCACACTTCCCTTATTACTTCTTTCTCTTCCTCTTGACTGTGTAATGACGTTCCAGCACCTGTCAGTTCATAAAGTATTATGGAAACTGTGGTATCAAAAGCATGTGATTAATTTCCCTGTTATATAAACAGAAGTGTCAGATTAAGAGGGGAGAGAAGAATTCAAGTCAAATTGAGTAGCTTAGAAAACTGGAAAAGGCAATGTTAAGACAAAGATCAGATACACTGCATCAAGTTAATGAATTAATACAAGACAGTAATGAATAACTTGGTTGACTGCATAATGGTTGCTTTGTACCACAAAACACCCCCCTCCCCGAGGAACTGTACAACAATGTAGTATTCTTTACCTATGCAATTAGGAAGCCTTAATATTTATGACATATACCTATCATTGTAAACTGCAATTACTTCATACAACTTCATATTGTCCACCTCTGATATGCTCTAATTAGGGTTTATTTACTTGTTTCCTCAAGAACATTTTAAATGTTTTTTTTTAAGAACATAAAAATTGCACATGTGAAGTATTTTGTTAATAGCACTCCTTGGATAAGTTATACAAACATTTTAGGTGTTAAGTTGATTTGAACTTGTCACTAACATAATTAAAGCTTATTAAATCAAACCTCAAATTTAAGCTTATAACTAGCTTTCTATGTATAATTAACAAACCCACAGTTTTAAAGATGTTACTAGAACAGGTTTTGAGGAACAATTAAGTTCCAGCATATACACACATACATGTCCATACACACCTCTCTCCTGCAGCCCATTTGCTGCAGCACCTTTAACAGAGGATCTTAAAGAACGTGTATAAATGATGTCCTGTCTACTTCCCTGAATTCCACTGGGGCTATTTATGTGCGGATAGTTAAGCAGCTGCTTACGTCTTTGAAGGATCTGGTCACTAGTTTCTCAAAAACAAGCTTTACAAATGAGGAAACCAAAAGACAAAATAAATTAACATTTACAACTTGTATAGCAATGTGTTAGAGTAGCTCTTCTCAACCAACAAGATGCAGTACCCTGTGGTGCTCTGAGATCCTTTCAAGGGTGTTATGGGGTGCCACACAATGTTAGCACTACTAGGTGATTCATAATATAAAACCAGAGATTTCAAACAGGAATCTACAGTATTAAAAATATTCTGACCTGTTGTTGGATTTCTAAATTCTTTGCAATAGAAAAAATGATCCATTACTTTTTCATAGTTTAAAATAATGAGTGAAAACTAAGAGCTAGCATATTCTGAGAAGTGCCTCAAATGTAACAAGGGGTGTCTCGAGTCTAAAATAAGTGAGAACCACCATGTTAGAGCCTGTAGCAAAACACAAGACTGGCTTTTGCGTGCAGCAAATAGCAGTATGCCCATAAGGTAATGTCCCTAGGTAATTTAGTTGGTCTAATAAAAGCTATCAGATTTACCCAAAGAACCTTGTCTATGTCCTTAGACCAACGCAGCTACAACCAAAACCCCCGAAATAAAGGCGTAAGGCTGCATTCACTCCACACACCTATAATCTCTTTCTCTCAGCTTTGACAGGGCCCTAAAGGGTATTCAGTAGACCAGTATAGTATATGCACAGTCACACTATTGTGGCTACATTACTTCTGGTGAGGGAGCTAGTGTGAATGTAGCATCTCAGCATTGTGGTGGCAGGGCTCAGTATAGCACCACCTTGCACTGGACAGACATACCATTATGCCTTCTGGTTTAACCATTAGGCAACATGACTCCCCAATTCCAACCCATTTCTCTTTAGTGATTTCTTTTTCCCTTAATTTTCATGCCTCTCAGTTTCTTCCCATTAAAAAATGAAAAGCAGCAAAGCCATGCAAGATTCCTACCCATACCAATCTGGGCCCCAAGTCAGCAAAGTGCTGGACCTAAAATACATTTTCACATTGACTTCAGCACTCTGGAACTTATGCTTAAATGCTCTGCTCATTCGAGAACAGTGCTGAAGCAAGAATTCAGATTGGACACCTGTTTTAATCTTCCATATAGTCAGTTTCAACCAAATTATTTCCCCCCCACCCCCAAGTACTAAGCAGAAGCCATAGCTGCCCAGAAGGGCCGTGTAGCAGAGGTACCACAGGGATAGTAGCCAGTTCAACCATCTCTCCTTTATCCCTCAAAGCCAGTTTTGATGGTAGTCTAGCTTGGGTCAAGCACTGAGGGTATCCAAACTACTTTGGATAAATCATTTGAATTGGGTATTAGCAGAGATTAAATGAAGCTCCCATATAGATTTTAATATTCAATACTAAAAATTGATTAAGGTATATAAAGTTGGATGTCTCTTTCTTCACTCATTTTTAACATTACAAACCAAATTAGCATTTCATGTTTTTCAAAATTTGACTCTTGTCTAAGACAAAAGTTAGCATGCAATTTTGATTGTTCCATGGACACCAGGCACCCTTTTGGCTTTCTGTGGCCTGTTGTGCTGTAGATCAGCATGTCTATTGTTTAGTTGTCAAATTTTCCCCCCTCTTTAAAATGCCCAAGTGTAACCATAGATACATGCAATCCAGTATTACAGAGACCATTCCGGCTGATTTGTTTGGGATATGTGCCTGGAAAGATTTAATACTCTCTTTAATTTTTATTTATCAGTTTAGTATCAAGGAATTTAATTATTTTAAATTCAGCAAGTAGCCATTTAAAAAAAAAAAAGATAAGTCTGAAGCAGCTAGCTAGATAGCACATACTTGTCATATTCATTTAACAAGACTTTTCAAGAAGTGCTCAATTTTGATATGCCTTGGAAATTTCCTTTTAGAGAAGCTTTAACACTCAAACAGCAATTCCAACTTAGAGAGACATCACAGCAAAATTTCAAACTCTGTCCGATATTCTAAATTAACACATTCCTTTTGTTCCCATTTTCAATGTAGTCGATTGTAATCTCTTTACAGAATTCATTTTCTGGACAACACAAGTTGTCTGGTTCCCAAAAATGATGAACAAGTATAAAAATGAAGGGGATTTGTATGCAAATTAAGTACCTATTCAAATTGACAAACCACACTTTTTTTTTAATGGAATTATGTTTAATTTTGGAAACTATTATTTCCTTCTAATTCACTAATTAATATATACCATAAGTCTCACTGAAGGTACTTTTCCATTTCCCCTAATCTTTCTTTTGCTTTTGATTCCTTCCTCCTTACCTATTCACTGCCCTTTTATGTGTCTCTTCAAACTTATTTCTCCTTTTCTTTAGGCCAGGTGATTGCGAGTCAGTGACTCACTGGGATAACTTGGTCAAGTAGCTTGTTCCAATTCTTTCAACTGAAAAACAAGAATAAGGCTGATCTACGTCATGGATTTTTGAGAGACTTTTCACATGAAATACCAGCCTTACTGTGGGTCAGTGGCAAAGCTCCTAGAGATTTCAGTTGGGTCAGGATTTCACCAAGTTTTAAAAGTAGGAAAGACCTTACCAATATATATACCTATTTTTGACCCCAATTCTCTCACCTTTACTTTCTCAGTGAGTTCACTGAAATACACAGAACTACTTAAGAAGTAACTATCTATTCAAGTCATACAAGGCTGGTAAATCTGGTCACTTCTTGTTAAGCACTCTGTAAGAGCTACCATCTGACAACTTACATTCTCTGCATGGTTTATATAATGCAATTAGGAAGGGCTTTTGGGGTATGTGTAACTCTGAGAAATAAAACATACATTAAGGAATTCCTTTTTTTCTATCATACTTCCCCACTCTCCCCCCCCAACCTTAAATAAATGAGGACCTGAATATATCTGAACTCATTTGAAAATCAAAACCACTTGCTTTTCCAAACTTGTAACAGCTTGTGGTTCAGTTTTTCCTCACTCTATGCCCTGCTGTTCCTCTAAGCACAGTGAAGAGGTTAATCACAAATAGCTGAAGCTAGTATTTTATAGTGCTATCACACCAAAATGAAGTTGCCTCGAAGATATTTTCAGAGACTGCCTACTGGATTCTCTGATTTGGGGGGAGAGTACCTTCATATTAGATTTCCAAGTGAATCTTTGAGAACAGCCACAAAACAACAAGAACTTTGGTTTCAGGCAATGATTGCAATGCCCAACATACGTACGGGAGTAAAATATCAAAAGAAAAACGTGCGGGTTTTTTTGGTTGCAGGTTCTAACTTGGAAGAGAAAAATGTTTCAGTGGTTATATGCTGATTTAGCCTATTAGCTGTAGGTACCCAAACTATAAGTTTTACATAGAGCAAAAGGGCTCTATGAACATACATAATATTCTCCTAAATCAATCAAGTAATCAAACCAAGCTTTATTATTATTATTTTTTTTTTAAAGAACTTGGAGCCATCACAGGGACCTTACACACTAAAAACAGGCCTGCTTCAAAGAAATCTCCCCTCTTTAACCATTTCCCCTTTGTTAATAGCTAAATGTAAATAGATTCTTATGATGAGGTTTTAGTGTGGAACATTTAGCCATATGGCAACAATTCTATTTTCTTTCCATTGCGTATCTGCTTATTTACATGGCATTCTTTTTTAGAAACAGTGAAGCTGCAGAATTGTTAACTACAGCCATGGTCCTAACAAGAACCTTCCATAAAAAGAAAAAGATATGAAAGAAACAGAAATTGCAAAGAAAATGCAAGTAAAAGTGCACTTAATGCCCTATCCTGAGGTCTTTGGGTTGCTCATCTCACTACTCTGGCATGAAAACCAGGAAACACAAGAGAGTGGAGTTGTCCAATAGCAATGGAAGAGGACAAGTTTCTGCATTATACAACTAAATGCTAAAGCTTAAATCAAAATTTGGATCTTCTATTTTTAAGAAAGATAGATTTATATATAATTTTTCTTTTTCAAATGTATTTCACAGTGCCTCCAAGTACTGCTGGAGAGCTGTCACCTCTTGCTGAACTGAATCAGCTTTTCTGGATGCAGTTCTCACTGACCTGACACCAGGAATTGGTTCTGAAAATATACACTCAGTGATAAGTAGGAAACTTTGAGAATGTTGTTAAAAAAATTAAAAAATAAAAGCTCACCTCACAACTGGTCTCCTGGATGCAAGAGGACTCAAATCTTTTTTCAAACAGTTTTAGGTAGACAGCCTGTGTTCCTAAATAGCCTTACGTATTTAAGTAAATGCTTAACAAACCCTCTTTCAAAATGGTTGCGAATGCAGAACTATATTAACATTATACACACGCACTCAGGAACAAATGTACACGCACATTATATCAGGGGTAGGCAATTATTTTGGCTGGAGGGCCGCTAAATTAGTTTTGGTGAGCTGTCAAGGGCTATAAGAGTGTGCCCCTTGCTAAACTACTAAGACCCATCCCCTGCTCACCATCTTAGGCCCAGAAGTCCTGCCCCTGTCCTGACCTTTGTCACCGACAGTTCCTCCCCTTGCCCTGGAAGCACTCCTTTTGGGAATGGTTTTGCTACCTTGAAACGGGAAATCCTGCCTTGTCACATGGCCCACCTGACACCAAACCTTGCCCCACTCGTCACCAAGTTGATCCCAGAATTCCCTGTCCCCATCACATATTTCCTGACATCAGAAAGTCCATCCCTTGACTAGGAAACAATGCCCTTTCACAGGGCCCGCCCTCCTGGTGCATGGCTTGCCCCTGGGGCTCCAGAAGTTCTGTCCTCTAGGCCACGAGGCACAGGCATGACCTATCAGGTAGCAAGGTATTGTGGCCCCTCTAACAACCTGCCCCATCATCTTCAACCAACTAGTGGAGGTTTCAGGGGTGTTGGACCTCCCCAAGAACAGCGCCAAACCAATCCAGTTGAGGGCTGCACACATGAAATCTTTCAGAAGAAAGCATTTTAACAAAGTATAGATAAAAACAAATCATATACTAAAAATCAAACATATTCTATAACATTTTAATTTCATTTCAGAAAATATTTTTGTCCTGATTTATGTACGTTTGCATAGTGTATATAGAGACGATTGCATATAATAGCTCAAAATAGTCTTACACACTCAAAATAGTATGGGGGGTAGGAGGATGTATGGGGGGGAATGTGTGGCTGAGAGGTAGGTATGAATGCGGTGGGGTGCAGGGGTGTGGGCTGTGTGAGAGGCTGCCCAAGTGTTGGATCCTTGGAGCTGGCCAGCGTGTGGGTGTGTGCGTGCACTCACACTGTTCCAGGCAGCAGCAGATGGGGATCAGCCCCATGCAGAGCACAGTGGGCTAGCTGGACACAATTAACTGGTGGGTACCCACCCACAGGCTGGATCCAAATCACCTGGTAGGCCGGATCCAACCAGCGGGTCATATTTTGCCAACCCCTGTACTATATTATATAATATTATATAGACATAGACTATGCGTGCATGTGCACACACTTCCATATATATTAAGAAAACATCACATATAAAAGTTTTCCTCTAACAGAAGGATGAACATAATAATTCTTGCATATTTTGCCAGATGTCTGCCTTCTCTACCTTCCTAACCTGCTAATGCATGAATGATTCACATTAAAGTAACTGAATTTATGAGTTTAGCTATCACAATTTTACTCACAAGTGGGGCAAACTAAGTATCTTGACATTAGATTAGATATTGCACGGTACAAAAAGGATCATTAAAAAAAAGCAGCCTATTAATTGGTATGTTATGAAACTGAAGAGTAAGCAAAAGGGACCGATAAAACCTGAAACCTCAGATTTTGTGTATTAGAAGTACAAAAGTCAACTAAATATTAAGGAACTGCTTTATCAAACTGGTTTGTCAGGAACAGATGTATTAAAAAAAGCATCTGAAATATTCAAGATTGACGATGTGATAAGAAATTCTACAGCCTATGAAAATGTTAAATATTCCTGAATTATCATATATACTTTGAGGTTGTACTGGAGGTCAATCACGTTTCAGTGATTAAAGAGCACTGGTATTTGCATTTTTTGCCATCCTGATTTTGAATCTGCACTTGACTGCCGCTGAGTGACGCATCTGACCAACTGGTTTTCTGTAGCCTAAATTACAAGAGATTTCCTGATCTGCTACTGTTAGTTGAGTCAGGTTTAATTCTGGATTTGCTATTTAATTATTTTGTATAGTTGCTTAGTCTTAAATTTTTGTATTCTTAATTTTCTGGGGGCAGGAAAGAAGGTTGGGGCGGGGTATGTGCTATTTGTACAAATGGGAGGGGAACCCATAAACAGAATCTGTTTTGAATGTTTCATTAGAGAAGTCTCTTTCACTAGAAAAAACGATTAGTTGCTGACAACATTTGTCAACAACAGGTCCCCCTGAGTGATAAGTCATGGCCTCTATCACACTGCTTGCAGTGTAATCATTTGCAATAGGACTCTAGCAGTGTAATCATTTTCAATTTTTCCACCGAAGACAGGACTGCAGTGACAGGGCTTTCTCCCCCCCACCCCCCTAAAATGCCCATTGTATACAATATGAAGTCCTTTCACTGGGCCCAGGAGCCCTGGTCTAATGAAATAATGTCTCTGAAAATTAATCAGTATGCAGACAAGACAACCAGAATGCTAAGAACGACCTGCAAAAGACTTAAACAAAACCACCACTGCACAAGGCCCAAACTTCTGGTTTGTGCCCCTTTTCTTTTGTTTTTTGTACTTTGTTTACAGTATAGTACAGTACAGTATACAGATGACTCGAGTCTTAATTTTTATTTTTCTTTAAATTCTTTTTCCTTCTCTCTCAGTTTAGAAATATTAGGGGCAGGAATGTAAAATATTTTACAATGACTTAATTTAGCCAAACAATCTGAAGTTAGAGAGGAACTGACAGAGGAGTTTTGAATACAAATACCAATTTCTCCCAATTGTTCAGCTTTCACTTTTGAGCCTTGTAGTGTCATTATTTTATTATTTTGCCAGAGTGTATTTTGTATGATAAAAAACCCAGAGCAGAAGTAAATTACGAGCAGAAAAGCAATATTTAGAACTCCTTCATGCCTTTTTTGTCCCTCATAATAGGACTAATGAAATCTCCCTTAATATCTTGGAGACAGTGTCCAATGCCCAACTAACACTGCAAGCTTAAGCTGCTTTGCTGGCCAAGCACAGAGTAGAAAACCAAAAAGGAGATGCAGGTGACAGAACAGAATTTTAAAAAGACAAAAGAGGCTTAAGAAAAGAAACAGGAACAGAGCAGCACACTTTACCATTGGACCGTGCAGAGCACAAAAAAAACTGACTGCAGAAGAGAGGCACTCCAGGAGATGGACAAGACATAGTCATGGAGATCTTGGAGAAACCCAAGAGAACCTGGTATAAGTTAAACATTCTTTGCTCAGAGACTTTTAAGGATCAGAAAGAAACAGGGGGGGGG
>NW_005842652.1:479321-479781 GCF_000455745.1 Alligator sinensis | reverse complement strand
GTGCATAAGTAGTAGATAGGAAGAAAAAAAAGAGGGGGGGGGGGGGGGGGCAGATAGGGTGTTGATCTGCATCTGTTTTGATTTGCATCTGCTATGTAAGAAGTAGAAACTTTCTGCAGTCTGTTTTTTAAACATGTCTATCACAGATCCCTAGGGAGGTAATATTTTATAAAGCAGAATGCCAATAAGGTTGGGGCTCTTGGAAAGTGCATGTCAAATCAAGTAGGAGGGTCTTGTTGAACTGTGAGTTCAAACTGTTGTGAAGATTAAAAGAATCAGTATCCAAGAAACATGTCAGAAAGGCAAAAGAAAGAGTAAGTCACCCATTCCAGTAAGGAAAGCATAAAAGCCCTCAGGCCCATTGTTTTGGGGCCCAAAAGCAGCTATCAGGTGACTATGTAGAACCATCAGACAGAAGGAAAAGCAATTAAATTATAAATGGGCGGGGAGAAAGGAAAGA
>NW_005842652.1:467558-479290 GCF_000455745.1 Alligator sinensis | reverse complement strand
CCCCTAAGGTGCCCAACCTTTTAGCCTGGCAGGCCAGATGGACAGTGCCTCGTCTATCTACAGGCCAGATCCAGCCAGTGGTCCTGATCTGGTGCCCAGGGCAGGCATGGCAGGGCCATGTGGCTGCATTGGGGGGGAGGGGAGGGGAGGGCATGGAATGGAGTGGTCCTCACCCAGCCCAGTGTGGGAAAGTGGGGAGAGGCATGGCCTAGCCCAAACTGGTCTTACAGGGGAAAAGAGAGTGTGGCCTGGCCCTTTCGGGGGTAGAGGGAAGGGGGAAGCCCCTACCCTGCAGGGGGAAACGGAGGGAGAATTTGGAAGTGGGGAAGGGCAGAAGTATTGCCACTGCTCTCCCGCCACCAAATTTCCTGACCTGTGGGGAGTCCCGCAGGCCACATCTGGCCTACGGGCCATAGACTGAACACCCCTGCCCCATTGGGTGCCCTATTAGCTCAGACTACAGAAGTAAAGGTACTCCTCACTTATCATACTGGTTAATGTTGTTTCCTTATTACGTCGCTGATCTATTAGAGAACATACTTGTTTAAAGTCATGCAATGTTCGGTTATAATGCTGTTTGGCTGCCGCCTGTTAGTAGTAACTACTGTGACGTAATTGGAATTGCTTAACATCTTTTTGCTTAAAGTCGCATTTTTCAAGAACATAACTATGACGTTTAAGTGAGGAGTGGCTGTAATGAAATGCATGACCCTCTAAACACACAGAGCCTAAGAAAGGGTGGTCACAAGAGAAAGGGGAAGAGGGGAATAAGTCTCACAGAACTTATGGCATTAGGGAGCAAATTCTTGAGGTATAACAGGGGTTGGTGAGTAGTGCACAGGAAGTATGGCTCGGGGAGGGGAGGGGGAGAAGGATGGAGGGGCACAAGGAACCTCTGGTGCACCCAATGTCATATGCTTATAGAAAAATCTCAGTCTATGAAATGATGGAAACACTGAAACTTGAGATAACTCAATTATGGAAGCTAGAGAAAGTGTTGCCTGTGGTTGTACCCAGTATCACTATTTCTCTTCTTTCATTTATATATACAATTTCTGATTTAACTGAAGTCATACTTCAAACGAAGAGAACCATGTGTTCAAACATGCCCTTTTGGTGATCTAAGTGAGTTATCAAGACTGCATTACTCACAAGGGGTGTGATATCCAGTAACTGAACCAGTCTCTAAGGGAGGAGAAAAGAACATACATCATCCTTCAAAAAAAGAAAAGCCATTTCTTTTACTGCAGCACCATGTATATGTGTAACAAGGTGAGGGTCAGGCAGATTCTGCTCCAACTAGATTTCTTAAAGACAGACAATGGCAGTACTTTAGGACAGGTTGTGTTTTTCTCTCTCTTTTTTTTTTTTTTTTTTTTTAAAGAAAATGCCTTATAAAAACATGAAGTACACCAACTGTGCATCTTGCAGTACTATGTTCTATAGTAGTCTATAGATTGCAGGACTTACATTAAAGGTTATGTTAGAGGAGATTAACTGAGGGTATGGAGAAAAGTCAAAGGTCCACTGGGGACAGCCCATTAGGCTGATATGGGTAAAGTAGACCACTTTCTATAGCCAACAGCACACTATGGTTATGGACCACATCACATCCTTTTCTAGAATACGTGGGCACTTGGCATCTTTTGGCTTTCTTTAGAGGACAGTTTAGGGCCCAGAAGTGATATGGCCGAAGTGGAAAAAAGGTGGCAGCACTTAACACTTAAGAAAACTGACTTAAAAGAAGCTTAAAATAATGCTTAAAAGCTTGGGTAAAAGCTTAAAATAATGGAGTTTTCAGACCCACTGAGTTAGTAAAGGGACTCTTTATGTACTGTACTTCCAGGCAGTAGGAAACACACCTGTTGAATCTCCTTGGCAGAATAAAACGGGGTTTTCCAGTCAGAAAAGCCAGAGTTGGAGAGAAGAGGAAAACCCTTATCATTAGAACAGATTAGGTATGACAGAGCACATGCACAGTATTCCCATACATTTTGTATCCTTCCTCAAACAAAGCTGAAAAAAATTCCCCTAAATTAGGTTGTTAGCATTTTTGTGTTACCCAAAACGTCTAAATGTTGCTTCACAGACAAAGTATAGACCATTCATACTACAAGAACGAACTTAAGTAGACAAAGATACACTTCAAGTCTGAGACAGAACAGAAAGTAAAGTGTATTTTGCTTCCGTAGTCTATAAAAACAAAATGGCTTATGGGAAGATTTTGTTGCGACAGGCTTCAGCTTACAGATCTTTTGGAAGAAGCATGTTTTGGGGATGAACTCAAATGAGAGAACTGATGGTAGAATGAAACTCTTTTCCTAACCTAGTTTAATGTGCAAGGGATGAAATAAAAGAAGTGAGATTAAGAAGAGGACATAACAATTATGGGGGAAAGTTAGTTCTGTAGCTTAGGCAAAGTAGATTAGAAAACTTTATTTATGTGTCTAGACATTTCTACCATGGGTACAACAAACTAATGCAGGGGTGGGCAAAATGCAGCCCAGGGGCCTAACACGACCCACCAGGCCATTCTATCTGGCCTGTGGGGCCCCTAAAAAAATTTAGAAAATTAATATTTATCTGGCCGGGGCTGCCTGTCATGCGGCCCTCGATGGCTAGCCAAAACTCAGTAAGCGGCCCTCTGCCCAAAATAATTGCCCGCCCCTGAACTAACACATGCTTATAGATTTTGTGCTAATTTAGCAAATTTTAGGTTTGTTCATTTATGTATTATTATTTTTAAAAGGATACATAGTATGAACATTAATTGCAGTATGAAATCAATTGGTTACAATAATAAAAAGGTATCTTTCTACAACTGCAGAAATGGTCATGAATACTTTATAATTTTTGAAAATTTTTCACTGCATACTGGTGTATATGTAGCTTTAATAATCTTCAGTGAAAAATAATGTATAGAATACACAGAAGAGTTTATCCTTAAATGGACAGAGAAGCAGTCAACAGGCCACTCAATGTATTTTGCAACGGTTAAAAACTAGTACATATTGGTCTGTAAAAGTTCAAAATTAGGTGCTCTCATCTACAACAGGTCTTGATCTATAAATATACTAACCCGAGGGTATATGACCATAACAAGCTCTGGAATATTTGAAAGCAACCCTTGAAATGAAGGAGATTTGCTTTCCTATCATTGGTCAAATGCTAAAAACTGATATTTTACTTCTGAATGACACATGCAGAAAACAGGTAAGTAAACATAACTGAAAGTATAAAAGGCTCACAGAATGCTACCCTTACTCAGATATATGCGTATTAGAAGATATTCAATGTTATGTTTGATACAGAACTTGAGGGCAGAACAATTGATGTATTCCATGCATACCAGGACACACAAGATCTTCTATCGCTACGGGCCTAGTTTGGTCATCTTTGCTCACCCTGACCAATACCTTTACATCATAAGAGGTTTCACTGATTCAACCACAGCTACCTGCAAAGTGAAGCAGTACTCAGTATAAATAAAAGTGGTATATTCAGGTTCTTAAATAAAGTTTTGAGCAGGGCTTGATCAAACGAGTCCAAGTATTCCAGTTCCTGGAGAAATTATTTCTAAGGTCTCTAGCACATGTTACATTTATAGTGCAATTTGTGTTAATCATGCCATAAATACCAATATGTCACACATTCTCAAATGTTATGGCACAATGTAATGGTAAACCAGACACAGAGATATGCCACAAAAATGTGGAATATCTTTGCGGATGGTTTGTATGGCACTATAAACTGAATGTGTGGTATATACCGCCCCATTGTCCTGATGCTGACAAACAGCTGATTGTCAGCATTGGGACCTAGGAAGCCCCTGGTCTGGAACCTGGCTGGAGGCTGCCCAGTTCCAATGCCAACAACAGCTAGTTATGAAGATCAGGATGCCAGCTTTCCAGGACCCAAAAGGTTTTCTGCCTTGCCCTGCAGGGTATAGTAGAAAACCCATCAGGTCATGGTGAGCCCAAAGAGACTTGCCATGACCCAGCACTTCAACAGGCCTATTGCTGGTCCTGGCCCCAGACAGTTCTGGGTCCTAGGGCTACCACAGCCTAATATGACACTGAAGCTTCCCCTAGCCTGTATCCTGAACCAGGAGCCCCAGGCTGCCGGTTTCCAATCCTGATGCTCAGTTGAGCATAGAGATCAGGCATGAGGCAGCCCCAGGGTCCAGGACAGAGCTGTCCCCTGCCAAATCCACAAGATCAGGCTGAAGGCAGCTCCGCTGTGGCATAATTAAGATAGGATGAACTACAGGGTCTTCATAAAAGTCTTTGTGCACTTTTAAATGTTAATAACTTAGGTTGTAGGTATGATAGAAACGATCTGTAAACAGCATTTAAAAGCAAATTTATTAAAGTTTTAGGACAACTAGAGTACACAATCATAGACTTCATAATAATGAATTTATTCTTAAATAAGATGGAGTTCCATGCCACTACGCCAGGGGTGGGCAAAATATGGCCCGCAGGCCAGATGTGGCCTGCCAGGCCATTGTATCCAACCCTTGGGGCCCCTAAAAAAATATAGAAAAGTAATATTTACCTGTCCCTGGCTACCTGTCATGCAGCCCTTGATGGCTTGCCAAAACTCAGTAAGCGGTCCTCCACCCAAAATAATTACCCGCCCCTGAACTACGCTCTGAATGTACGACAGTTCCCAAATGACGTTTTCCCAGAGAAGTGGATAAGCAGAGGTGGACCAATTGCTTGGCCACCTCGTTCACCTGACCTGTCGCTGTTGGATTTCTTTTTATGGGGACATGTTAAAAGTATAGTTTACTTGTCAAAACCACGCTTTTTGGTGGAACTTAGGGCTAGGATCACCAATGCAATTAGTGCAGTAACTCAAGAGGAACTGGGAAATGTTTTTAAGGAGTTGGAAGATCAGATAGAGCACTGTATCATGATGGATGGTGGTTATGTTGAAGTCTAGCACTGTGTACTCTAGTTGTCCTAAAACTATAATAACTTTGCTTTAAAATGTCATTTACAGATTGTTTCTATCATACCTACAACCTAAGTTATTAAAGTTTAAAAGTACAAAAGGACTTTATGAAGACCCTGTATATGCCCTGTCCCAAACATTGTGTATTCTACTGTGTGTGTCTGGGGCCCACAGACCACATTTGGCCGGTGGGCCCTACTCTGGGAACCCCTGCTTTAGAGAGTGCCATATGTATCTGAAATATGGTCCTTAATTTAAGGAACAAATCCATATCAGCATAGTACTGGAGACAGCATTGGGTGAAGGTTTGGAACCCTTTTCTGCTTGAACCATTATTCCTTTCTGATACCAGAACCCACAGACTGAGAAGAGATGCCCTAAAGCACAGTTTTCAAAAATCTGGCTTGCAGAGCCATGTCACAGGGTTCCCAGAGGGGCTGGGAATTCAGGGCAGGGCCACCAGGAGCGGGTCCTGGGTACAGAGTCCTGCTGGGGACACCTCAGCAACAGACAGGCAAGTGAGAGCTGTGTTAACTCTCCTGTGCTGCCATCATTCATTGTGTTGCCACTGCCAGGTCTAGATCTGGCCCATGAGGAGACAGATCAAATTTGACACCCCTGGGCTAACAGCATGTAACTTCATTTTATTTTGTATTCCTGTGAAGTAGCTTCAGTGTGCTATAAAATTTTAAGCAAAGTTTTAAGAGGAATAAACACCTACGGTCTGGGAGCAAGGGGGGGGGGGAGAGGGGGGGGGGGGGGGTTAGGCAAATATAATTTGTAGCGTTTCAAAATTTAAAAAAGGTAAAATGTTCATAAGCTGTATGTAACAGGGGGCTTTCTTGGGGCCAGTCTGTCATTGGCCCGCTCACCGGTTTCTGGGCCAACTGCCCAACTCTTTGTCTGCCATGCCTTGATGATACATAATTATGGTATTAATTAAGTTAGAGGCTGCCATTCTTGCCCCGATCTCAGGGGGTGCTATCTGCGGCTCCGTTCCTCCCCTACACTGCAGCCCAAGCCTCGCAGATGGCATCAGGTTAATATTACTGCCAGCCTGAGACCGGAGCAAACTGAGCCCAAAGTTGAGCTCTACACACACGCACATTCATACTGTACTATATAGAAAATGTGAAATGTGAAACTGTACTATCCAGAAAAATTGTCTCAGTTCTCTTACTTCCCAAAAGCCATCATCATGAACTATATATCATCATTCCAATTAAAACATTTTATCTTAAAACCACGTAAATCATTAGGACACATACCCAGCAAAAATGCTGAAGGACTGCATGCTATTCACTGCACATCATATGAATTCTAACTCCTCATGTTGGCATCTGAGATATGAGCTCTTCCCCCCAATTCTGTTTCATTAAAATTGGCTTTAGGTCATGTTTATTTTGTGGAGGAGTAAGTTGTCAAATTACTTATATTTTTGTTATTACTTTAGGATTCTTTTTTGCTCTTGGTCTGTGTGCAAATATAGGCCTTGATAGTATGACAAAAGTAAGCAGGCATTACATTTTCTGATGGCTTCAACTTCCTCACATACTAAATACTCCCAGCTGGGCCTATCACTAGGATGGGCATTATTCATATGCAACTGTTTTATTACTTCCTATATACGTATAGTCCTCAGGGCTGACTATCATTTCTAGCACACTGTATGGGAGATTGAACCTTCTGTTCCGTACTTACAACATGGTCAAGTTTGCCCAAATGAAACAAGAAAGACACTGCCAAAGCTGCTAATCAAATTCCTGGTCTATTGTACATGCATGGCAGACTGACTAACACTACTGTACTGCTGGGGGGGGATGGAGGGGAGATGACACCTATGTAGCTGAAAGCAAAGGCCCAATTGCCATTTCTTGAGACTCTAGTTGAAGAAATATCATTTCTCTGTTTCAGTGTTTTAATAAATTAATGTGGTACAGCTATGTACCCTGCCTTTTTCCTGAGAGCTTAACTTCTTATACTTGCCATAATGCTTTGAAATACCTTTGTTTTGTATTTACCTGCTCGTGTGTTTCTTACCCATATCACACCCATTTGTCTACACAACTATGGTGCAAATCAAGTTGTGAAACACAGCCAGTCAAGGTTTCACCCAAAGACCTGAAGTGCAGCAACTAGAGGCCTGGGGAAAATTCCCAAACTCATCAAGTTAATAGCAAAAAGAGAGAGAGAGAGAGAGGGGGAGAGAGAGAGATTTGGGACCAGGATTTAACTCCTGACTCCCAAATATGAACGTTCTTTTTTATTGCCTTCTGCCATACCTGCCTTCAGCTGAGATTAAAACAGTATTACAACAAACAACCTTTGCATTTTTATACTTCTGGCTTTCATCTATTTCTGACACTTACAATAAGCCACCTTTTTTTGTACTCCTCTCCCCCCTCCCCAACCTGCCCCCCAATTCTGTAGAGCAAGGGTGGCCAACTTGTGGCACAAGTGGCATGGGCAGCCTCTGTGTGGCAAACAAACTGTAGAGAAAAGAGAGATGGCACAGAAGCAGATAAGGCAGGAAGCAGAAAGCAGAGAAGGGCAGAAATCAGAGGAGGAGACTGGGCAGGAAGCACAGAGTAGGGAGAAAGAAAGCAAAGCAGCAGATTGGGCAGAAGGGGATCACTATGACACTTAGGAAGGGTGCAGGGCTAATCTGTGGCATGCCTGCCGAAAACACTGGCTTCCACTGCTGTAGCGAATATGCTCCACAGATTTTAAGTAGGTCTGAAAAGAGCAGAACTGAATTCATTCTTGATTTTAAACACAAGAGAAGGAAAATATCCTTTTGATATCAGTCTGCATCTATAAGATTATTTCTATATCATGGAGATGCTAGATAATTTCCTCAGTCTCAGGGTGCTTGTTTAGTCAACAGTAGTAATTAAAGATATTAACAACACACTTGATTACATACACAAACAATGCTTAGATTCATACTTACAGGCTGAGGCTGTTCTGCAATACAGCAGTTGAAACACAACCAGAACTCACTCATTGTTTACAGTCTAAAGTGTGAGTGCACAGGCTGGGAGAAGAAAAAATGCTCAATTTCTGCTCCAATCTTCACGTAGGCAGTTCCTTAACTCAGTTGATGTATAATGGTCCTAAAGCAGAAAAGCTTATCTTCTGCTGTGCTCTTCCCCAAAGGCAAGTCCTGGGCTATTCAGGTTGATGACAAAAAAAAATAAAAAAGGACCCAAAACAAAACCAAAAAGAAAAACAAAAAAAAGGTGAAGGAATATTCTCAAGATGTTGGTCCCAGCACCACAGAAGCAGCAGGTATGTGCTCCCTTGGTCCCTAGTCCACAGGCAGTAACCTGAAATAAAAATGTGCGTAATGTCAGAAGGAAAGAAAGAAAATTTTTAACCAGAACCACCCTTCCCCCACCTCCTACAGACAAACACATTTACAATGCTGGCTTTTTAGATTACATTTCCGATCACACATCTGAAAAACACTAACAAATCGCGAATAATACACAGATATAAAAACAGACACACATTTTAATCAGATTTCTATTTCTACATGAACACCTGAAAATAGCATAGGCCAGGGTTACTAGTCTATAATAAGGATGCCATAATGTTTTTGTAAAAGTAGTAACAAAAATCTACATTTAAAAATAATGTTGCAGTTGAGGGAATATTTACATTAACTTCTGAAGGAGTTTTGTCCCTTGTGCTCTATTAAAACGGTGATTGATATTCAGTAAAAATTCTCCAAGCCAGTTAAAAACCCAGTTAATACCCCATGCACAGTGCAAATGAACTGTGTTGTGACTGGGTGCCCAGTGCCAACTAAAAAACTCATTCTAATTCTGAAAAAAAAAAAGTCGTCAGTATTCTGAAGCCATTACGGATCACTGTCAATGTAATAAAAAATAAAAAAACAAAAACACTCATCCCACTCTCTACCCTTCTGCTTCACAAACAATTGTTTTTATAAAGGGAACGTATATGTTAAGTATTGGGCTGTTTCCTTAAAACACTGAAGCTCCTGGTGTGGAACAACTGTCATGTGGAATTCCATCCATTCTTTACGAAACTAGTTTATTTGCTAATTTTTAACCTATGTTTTTCCTCCCACTCAAACTGCAAGGAAGTAAATCCCTCCAGATTTCATTCTTGTCATTTATTGTACAATCTGTGTCATCCTTACTTTGGAAACAAACGGAAAATTAAATGAAGTGATTAGAAAATTATAATGATCTAATTTTGTACAGTATCGCTCGATTCCACTCCAACTTGTATCCAAATGGAGTATCCATATGCTCCATTACTTGTATTATTGTAGTGTCTCGTAACCCTCAAATGAATTTGGGACCTGCTGTCCTAGACATCATACAAACAGAAAAACAATCTTCTAGTATCTTTCCATATGCTCTGGGGTGGAGGGGCAGGGGGTGATTTAGTTAGAGCGGCTCTGAGAGAGACTAATTAAAGTGCCTGCAATGTCACGTGTCTTTAGCATCCCACACTTCAAAATGGTGGATGGGATACTTGAACTAAAGCTTCTTCAACCAGCTTTAGTTCAAGCACTCCCGCCACAATTCTGAAGCATGGAGATGCTGAATACATGTGACAGAGGCTGCTGGAGTGCATTAAATAAGATGCTCCAGCAGACTTGATTAATTGATGCTGCTACAAGGCATACTAATTAGCACACGTCGGAGCAGATGTCCAGGATGTGTATAGGTGCCCTTCTATCCTGAAGAGATTACGATTTATGCATTTCAATTTTGGAGATAAAGGGATTTAAGTGTCATTTGAATTTTTTCTCCAACAAAGATTTGGCACTTCTGTTCATAGACAGGAAAATCATTGCTGGAGATCCTACTCTTTAGAATGTTCATCTCGATTCCCTTGATTTGAAGTAGCTACTACTAAAATTGATACACGTCCAAACCTAGTGGCAAACAGTAAATGGAATTAAAATGAAAAATTAAATTCTACTAAAATTTCCGTTCACTTATTGCTAACCCACACAAGATGTGGGGTTATTACTAACCACAGCAAGATGTATTTTCATTTTTGTTTTGCTTTTTCTAAAAACAACACTGCTATAGTTTTAGCAGACTAAATCTTCTTCTAAAGGCAGGTCAGAGGCAGGAGTGGAAAAAACCTATTTAAGAAAGCAAATACCATTCTGCTTTAGGATGTTGCACTCTATGAACCAAGTCTAGATGTGCCTTCATTTCTGTGATACCTCTAGATGTTCGTTAGTTCCTGTGATACTTCAGGGAACCCCAGCTTGGACATGGGCACACATTCACTAATGTGCCATAATTATGGTGCATCAAGTTTAGTACCTGTACTAACTTAAATGCGCTGTAATTGGCACTACACAGCATTAGTGCAGACGAACGCTTTTTTTAGTGACATTAATGCACATTAGATTAAATGTACTGCACATTAGCATAGGTTTTACCCGCCATGCTAATGTGCAGTAGAATTGGTCTTCTGCGAATTAGGTGTCTTTGTAGATGTGCCCAGAGTGTAGCTACATGAGGATGCTCAGGAAAATTAGGCCATATCAACTAAAGATGTTAAGTGAATGGGCAAAGTTAAACACTTGTGCAGAAGCTTTCATTCATAAGCAAGACACGTTTAAGTCACTCCAGCTTAAACCTCTTTAAAGTAGAACTCCCACTGACTTCAAAATGGAAGGATGGTTAGGCCAGTGCAGAAATATTTTGAAACTGCAACTTTCAGTTTGGTATGAAAACTCCAGCACTTGCATACAAGACTTCTTATTTTGTTTCTACAATTTCTCATATCTATTGTTCTACAAATAGGTGTTGCAGCAGAACATGTCATTTATATTAGGCGTGCAACTGCTGGCTCCTGCTTAGCCCTTTGATGGTACAATAAGTATCTAGAGTTAGGGGTCTGCCCAGCTGAAGGAGACAGCCAGCTGATTTCACAGGCAGATCGTGGGGCTGGCTACCATTTTCACAAGCTTATCATGGTACCCCCCGCCTCCACGCCTCTGATTGGCCAAGGGGCCCTTGTGACCCCACCCCTTGCTGCTGACTGGTAGAGAGGGCTGTTTGTCATATAGCCCTGATTCTTGCCACCGATTGGAAACTGATCAGTGGTGAGGGGCAGGGGCAGAAGCCATCTTGGGCTCCCCTCTGTGCTGGCAGCACTCTTCAGACTACCATGCGTAGACCCTGAGATGGTGCAGAGTCACTTGGAAGAACTGGATGCTTTTAAGTCGGCAGGCCCGGATGAGCTCCATCCGAGGGTGCTGAAGGCACTGGCCGACATCATTGCAGAGCCACTGGCGGGAATATTTGAAAGCTTGTGGTGCACGGGCCAAGTCCCGGAGGACTCGAAAAGGGCCAACATGGTCCCCATTTTCAAAAAGGGGAGGAAGGAGGACCCGGGCAACTATAGGCCAGTCAGTCTCACCTCCATCCTTGGCAAAGTCTTTGAAAAAATTATCAAGGCTTACATTTGTGAGAGCCCGGCAGGACAAATTATGATGAGGGGAAACCAGCACGGGTTCGTGGCAGGCAGATCGTGCCTGACCAATCTAGTTTCTTTTTATGACCAGGTTACGAAACGCCTGGACACAGGAGGAGGGGTGGATGTCGTATACTTAGACTTCAGGAAGGCCTTCGATACGGTATCCCACCCCATACTGGTGAACAAGTTAAGAGGCTGTGACTTGGATGACTACACAGTCCGGTGGGTGGCGAATTGGCTGGAGGGTCGCACCCAGAGAGTCGTGGTGGATGGGTTGGTTTCGACCTGGA
>NW_005842652.1:456655-465978 GCF_000455745.1 Alligator sinensis | reverse complement strand
TACATTTCACTCCCTCGTCCAAGTCACTGATGAAGACATTAAAGAGTATCGGTCCAAGGACCGAGCCCTGCGGGACCCCACTGCCCACACCCTTCCAGGTCGAAACTGACCCATCTACCACGACTCTCTGGGTGCGACCCTCCAGCCAATTCGCCACCCACCGGCTTGAGGGGGCTTGTACAGATCATGAAGCATGCAGACATGAAAAAGGCTCTCACTTAGTTTTTCTTCTAGTATGATTTGTCATGAAGCATTCTATACTTCTGAAACATTTATTTTATTCGTCAAAACAAAACCAAATCAGCAACTGCATCTCAATGTTAACCTGTACGTTAGATGAGAGTAGGCCTATAACAAGCATTTTTTTGATAGTACTTCAAATGTTTGTTTTCAGAAGAAATCAAAGAATGTTAACCCTAAAACAGCTTAAGGTGCCAAATGCTCTGCAGACTTAATAGATTTTACACTCCGTGTCAACGTCTTCATCTGGTATCTCTTAATACGAACATGACTTTTACTTTCTTTTCTCCTTAAAAATGAAAACTCAAACACATTGTTTAATGTAACATTTTAATTATACCATTAAAAATAAATCAGATTCAAATAAATAGATATTTATCAAAACATCTAGAATTTTATGTCTCTCCATGTAAAACAATTGGTCTACTCTACACAGTGACATATAGTATCTTGTCTTATAGAAAAAAAATTATAAATCTGCTGTGCAGAATGGGAAAAAAGTGAAGCTAAGCAGGTGGCAAAGCACCACCAGAACTAAACATGCACATGGATACACACCCTGAAATGTTTTTAAACCTTTGGAAACTCCTTTAAAGAATTAAAGCAAATAAATGAGTTTTTCTTTTCGCTAATTATTGGCTTAAGGAAGAAGGTTACTGGTTATCCCTATAGCTACCAATCAGGTAATTAAATAAAAGTCAGCCCCACAACAATCTCATGTGAAAGTAGCTAGGCCTAATCCTGTAAGAGACCAGTAACCTCTACTCCAACTACAATTAGCAGGGATCTAGAGCACTCAGCACCTCACAGATACTGTCTGCTGTTCAAGTCTTTAATAAAGCACCGAGAGAGTGACAAAAGTCATTTTATACATCGGTGCTGCATTTGTCTGTCTAGACTTCCCAGATTACTGAGGCCCCATTAGTTTATCCTCTTAAAACAAGACACAGTTCAAGACAGCCACTTGTTTTTTAAGCATTATAGAACAACAACATTTAGTTAATTTCATGGTGTTTTTTTAACTGCAGTCACAGAAAAATTCACAACTAAATTAGAGACTATATACTCATCTTGCTTCCACTTGGAAATTAACAGAAGCCTGACTAAATAAAGGCTACCCACTTAATTAGTGCTACTGAGTTTACAATTTGTTTGATCAGTTTAGTCAGAAGATAATTTATAGTTGATAAAACCATGGAAAATACTGTAACAAACTCTCTCAGATGTACTTAATTATCTCGTTTAAGTTTTTTTGAAGAATTTAAATAAATACCACCAAGAAAATACTTAAGTAAACAAATACATTTGGTTTTTCAGGTGAAAGAGGTGAGGTCATTTTCACTATTTCAAAGCAAATTCAAAATCACCACTGATTTAACACAAAAGTGTAACTACTAAATTGTTATACAGCAATCAAAGTTAAATACAGAATTACAGACCTGACATCTGGACCACGTAGAACAAGATGTGGCAATAGAGCGTAAAAGCAAAAATTTAAATTGATTCATTAAAACAATATATTATTAACTTTACTGAACTTTCTCAAGGCTTGTCAGAGAAATATAGAAAAACAAAAAAAATCTCTTTATGGCCCCTCTAGGGTTCCTGGTCCAGTGAGGACTAAATCAGCATTTATCTCAACTGATCTAAATAAGAATATGCTAGATGTTCAGGCAATGGTATGATCTAGTTTGAGAAAAGCAAGTTGCTTAACAATTATACAGTGTAAAAATAGTCTCCTTTTTTGAAAACATTTTTAAAAGGTTTTTTCTTAAGGACAATCCTTCGCACTCTTTGGCTGCAGTTTCTTCTGCTGCAGCTTCAAATAGAAAGTGTGGTAATGAGGCTGTTTGATCATTACTAACAGCAGATACAAAGCAGAGTAAACCACAGGAAGAAAAATGACTGCAGGTGCTCATATCACAACATCTACATTTAACCAGTCTCTTTTCTCTAGAACCCAGACTGCTGTTTCCAAGAGCATTTCACACACACACACACACACACACACACACACACACACACACACACACACACACAATTACTGCAGTTACATTATACCAACATGATTTGAGAAATAAATGTATTTTAACATTTAAGTTCATATTCATATCACAGAGATGCAATCTGTGGCGGGGAAGTTCCAGTAGTCTCCATACTTGTGTCACAGCTAATAACACAATGCATCTGGGTACTACCACCTGGCAAGTTGTTCCATCAGAGCAAAGAGAAAGTTCAAAAAGGACTGTGCAATCACTACCAAGAGAACCTGCTACACAGGGAGTAAATGGCAGAAACATTTGCTTGTCAGGTCATTTAAGACACTTCAACAACTAAAATTATTTTCTCTGATTCTCACTTTCCTATAAGCCTTTTAATTATCAAGCGGATCTCATTTGGTCAGTTGCACACTAAGCTATGTTCATGCTCTCATTTTCAGTTCTCAAGATGTTCATTCTCCTGTGTGCCCCCATAGTGCCTTACAATGTAGGAAATCATTTTAAACACTTCCAATAATCTCCAGATTAGGCTTGGGTTTTCGGGTTAAAACTCTCTAGTGGTGACTTGCAAAATTTAAGGTCTGTGATGGGGAAGAGGGATAAGGGGAAGGGAGGGCTTTGTCGGATTAAGGACACAGCAAGAGAATAGAGAGTTGGGGTGGTTACACCAAGAGCTAACCAGGAACATACATATACATATATATACACAAACACACACGTTATATATGGAAGCAGAGTGGGTATGTTCCATATAGTCACTCTGCTTCTATGTTGTAACTATTCATACCTGGTTATCTTTACTCCTAAGCTCTTTGGTGTAGACTTTTCTTTTTTGTACACCCCCTCCTCCCCGAAGTGCAGCACTACTTCTGATTTTGTGCTTAGTTCATTTGCATGTATTATAGCTGAGCAAAATCTAGACTTAACATTCTTAGCCACTTGCTTTCTCAATCTGGAAACCTGAATGAGTGAACCTGTGGGTATAGGAGTACTAGACAAGCCATATCATTAATGGCACTTTTTTAGTGTGTTCATGATATTAAATAAATTATTCTCAGATCATCCCCAAGTTCCTTTACATTCAAAGTTTGCTGCTGCTTTTATAATTTATACAGTGATCTCATGGATATGTCCAATATTGATTTTGTGAAAGAGAAATACAAGTGTAAGGATTCATTAAGACTCATTAAAGCTACAAATGCAGAGAACACCATTAGTTCCAAAGAATTCAGAAACACTCCATTCCATTGTCCTGTGTCAGGAGGGGCTTCCTGCAAATTTCACAGCAGCATGCAACATGCCAATTCATAGTTCAAAAACATAGTTCATTTTAAAAAATAAGGTTAAAGAATAGCTACATTTACATACTTGATAGCTGGCTTGCATCGAATTATTTTGATTGTTCTTCCCACAGTTCAAAGTTGAAATTACACACACACACACACACACACACACACAGAATGTGTGTGTGCACATACACTTTAAATCTCCCACAATGTTCTTAATTAAAAAAACAACCAAAACACAGTACACCCACACTTTTCTCTCGCTGCTGAAGCTGAAGATGCCGTTTAGGGTCTTGTGACCAATACACCTATTTTTCAGGATGGAGTAAATTTAGTGCTTGGTTCACATTTCCACATAAACTAACACTGGTTGCAAATCTCACCATTCAGCAAATGGGGAATAAATTTATCAAATCCTCCCAACGCTTTTTTCAAAGTATTTTTAAATGCAAACAATTCGTGTAATTTGCATTTCAAGAAAACGGTTTTCATACCATACAACAAACTTTTCAAGATACAGATCTAGCAACACAACTGTTGAGCCATGTGCCAATTCTTAACTAGGCTTTTCTAATATAATTTACTTAAAACAGTGCCCCCTTTCCCATTAGAGCTACTCTGGATGATAAAAGGGAATGTCACTCATTATGATTACCTGAATGTTGTTTATTCGGACAATTCAGCCTACATCAAACCAGGGATTTCCTAAAGGCATTTATTAAAGGTGTACAGCAAAGTAATAGTTTTCTTTAGCGGGGAGGGGAGAATTGGAAGGGATAGGAGTAAACATGTTTACTATTTATCTTAATACCAAGTAGTCCCCTCAGAGGCTCATGCAACACCCCCATTCAAGTTAGGAGATGTATGCAGGTATCTAGTGGACTTTGGCAGTACATTTAAACAAGATCCAAGAATCATTTGCTCTCCAGGATCCTGAGGAACCTGAGTTGCAAGTTGATCTGCCAGATAAAGCAAAAATGTTCACCATAAACAAAGGCTGCAAGAGGCTTAAATACAGCTCTTTACTTCCTCATAACCTTTTCCTGTCTTCTTTTTATTGTCTTATGTTTAGTTTCAACCCACAGGTGCATTTTTTCAGGAAAATTTAAGTCTAAATGGTCAATTTTGGTGTCCTTGGTATTAAAAAAGTAGATCCTCTAGCTGCAAGGGCTCACGTAAGTAAGAGTTACAGCACAAAGTCCCTGCTATTTTGTTTTGAAGGAGGACAAATTGTTAGGGTAGGTTTAGTTGCTAGTGATTCTCAACCAGGGTTCCTTGTACCCTGGGGTATCTTGAGATCTTTTCAGGGGTGCCATCAGGTGCTGCAGATATTTAATACTGGGAAGGGTGAAAACATGATTCACAAGATAAACCCAGTGATTTTAAATAGGATTCCTATTTTGATCTTTTGTGGTCTTCCTGAGTTCCTTGCAACCACTGGTTGAGGGGTTTGCTTGGAAATAGGCTAAACTTGGAAATGGGCTAAATGTTCTGGGGTAGGGCTAGCAAGTATTCATAGCCAATTCTTAGTTTTGCTCTCAGATTTCACTAAAGTAATTTTTATATTTATAATTCAAACAGCTTGAAATTATATAAATACCTTGCAACTCACTTCGCCTTCATGACTACAAGTACTAAGGACTAAGGACTTGCAACTTTTTGATAAAAAATGCAGAGGTTAAAAATGGTGTAGTCGATGCACAGTCACTACAACTTTGTTATGATTCTTTTCTTATAAGCATGTATACTGTGGGGAAATTTAAGATTAAAGAAAGGCAGACTTAAGAGAAACAGGGAGGGAGTGGCAGAAAAAAAGTAAATAAGGTGAACAATTAAACTCTCACAACATGCAAATAACCATTAGCCAGAGGAAGCTATAAAAGTTGGTAAAGGCAGGAAATCATGTGATTCAGTTAAGGGACAGAACAGCTAGTTCAGTTTATGGATGACTGCGCAAATAAGAACTACAGTAATACTGGGACCATGCAATGTCTTTTTAAACACTTGGCCTGTGCCAACAGTAGTCAGAGGCTTTCCAGAAAGCTACTGCATTGTTTTGGGAGAGGGAAAGGAGGGGAGCTTGGAGGGTGGAGGTGCGGCATGAAATTTGTCCGCGTGATCATTTGTTTTCCATCCCAACCTATTTTGATAGGTTTAAATTAACCTTTCAGCACTGAGTAGCATTAAATTATTTCAGCTCACAGAAGTCCAGTCTCAAAGAATCCTACTGCTAGGCACACACAAAAGAGAAAACATGCTGTATTATTTTCAAAGTTGGATGAAGAGGGGGTTTTATACCAAGATCAAGTTTCAGACAAACCACATTTAAGTGGAGTACTGTGCAATGGTTAGGAATGCATGCAGGTAGCTTCCTTTCTATCATTTAACCATAGATAAGATGCAGCTTTGTATTATTACTTTTTTTTCACGCAAAAGTTTTCTATAATAACAGCTGATGTACAATTTACACACAAGCTTTTTATATACATATATCCTATACATAAACATTACATTTTTTAAATCATATGCAAGAGACTTTAAGGAACTGCATGGAACAGTTTACAGAAATCTTACATGCAGGTACATATTTAAACTCCAAAACCTGTTGAATCTGAAAAGGCAGTAAAGGTTGCTAGAGTACAAACTTTTCTGGAAGTTTCAGACAACTAAGTTCTAGGATTCCTCTGATTCAGAAACCAATCCACAATTTGGAAAACAAACAAACAAACCCAGATATATTTGCTCTGGGAAACTTGATCACACATTCTCTACCCACTCTCCCAGATTGACAGGATTCTTTTAGTTCCAGAGGGTCATCACATTATCAAATCACTACATCACACTTGGCAACCTATCAAGAGTGAAATGAAAGACTATCCCTTCTTTGATTCAGAGCTCTTTGTTAATCCTATCAAATAATTCTGATCAATGCTTTCTTCTGGGAGTGGTACCTAATTGCAATGAAAAATGCATGGCTATCACAACCACGGTCCTTTTCGTGTTGGTCACTATACAAGCCAGTATAAACAATCCACACAGCACTGGCTGTGGGATAGAGCAAAACAGGTACAGTGAATAAGCTATTTCTCAGGGGTGCACAGTCTGCTTTCTAGCAGTACATGGATGTTCAGAAACATCATTTGTAGCAACCAAGGTCTTTTATTTTATTATTTTCCTATACTCAGTCAAATGCACTAGTACCTTGGAAGCTCTGAACCTTGGACTGAATGATGAAAGAAAGGCCGTGAAAAATAAAACACCAGGAATTAACCCTGGCCAACCTTACTAGCAGTCCTTTATTGAAGTAAAATTAAGGAACATAATCCCTTCTCTGATTGAAATCTAGCATTATACAATACCTCATGCTTGCACCAATATTTGTCATCATATTTCTTATAGTCATAAAAGTACGTCTTTACACTATCACTGTATTCTGCTCCATTACTATGCAATTAAACAAAACTCAACAACACCATTAAGTGAAGTAACCTCAAACCCTCTGGGACACCATGAAGTGAATTTATCCAGGCACCTAGAAATTCTGCTGAAGCTGCACATTTTTCTGTTTGAAAAGCCAGCTAAGTCACCTCTGTCCCAGTTTTTGTTTGCTATCAGCAGAGATGCGTTTCAAACAGAAAGGGTGCATCTGTCCACCCATAATGCTTCTGTTTCAGCTTTCAGTTCCCCACTCTACAAGATACAACATAATAATGATAGTTTTCTGTTAAAAGATTTACAGAAAAGCACATTTCTAATTAGCCTGGCTTTCATTTCCTTAAGCAGGTCATCTGCTTATGTTTCCTTTGTATTTCTTTCATTAAATCTCTCCTCTAGTAACTGCTATATGTGGTATTCAAACAACTTGAATGGAAGAGCAGCCTTAATAAACTTAAAAAAAAATTAAAAATGCAAAGAAGAGAGAGCTAAATTTCCCGTGTGTGTTCAGAGCTCAAGTCCCATTTTCAAAAAAAAGTTTAAGTCAGTTGGTAGCTTAAGTCTCACTGAAGGTACGATTTAAGTAGTTTTGAAAAAAAATATCCACAGAACTTAGAGCCTGAAGAGTCCAACGAGCCCCTCCGTGCCAGGGTTCCTAGGCACTGTTTCCTAGGGCACAGACACAAGTGACAATTTCCATCCGATTAGCTACAGAAAGTGGTTTATAGTATGACCAAACACAAGTGCATGGCTGCAGAATGCTTAAAAAATGGCTGATCAGGCAAAAATCTGAACCCTGGTTGCATGAGGGGTCAGATTAAGACATTTCAAAACAGAGCGTCTTCTACAACTTAAGCCTGCGCTGCCTCCCACCCTAGTGCTATTTTCAGAATGGGAAGGGGAAAAGGGAGTGAAGGGAGTTCGGTCTGGAGGTTTTCTTGGCCCCTTCTGAAGGGTGAGGCGGGTGTACTGGTGTCCCGCTGGGGGTGGGGGGGCTTCAATTCACCCACCTAGCCCTCCAGTGTTGGCTAGGGAACTCCTAGAATGAGCTCCCTCTCTCCTCCCTTTCTGAAACAGGGACAAGCTGGGAGAGAGGAGGGGCCATGCTAGGGGGAACTGACTGTAGGCTCCTAGCCAGTCCAGCTAACCAACAGTAAACTTTTGTTTGGTCCCAGGGATCACTAACTCAGACCGCTTCCTGCAAAGTATTCTCAGATACAGCGAGGAGCTGCACTTCTGTCTGTGCCCCTAGTGTCAGTTTCCAGGCTTGCTTTGGAAGTGCCAACTGAAAAATCCAGCATCCTGAGTGACTGCTGTACAACTTAATCCAGCTCTCAAAATAAAGAAGCTTTTTAAAATTGTCTGGTTAAGTTTTCCTTGTTTAAATTTCATCCCATCAACCCTAGTTAGTCCATGTGCAACGTAATATGTCACTTTCCATCTCTGAACCTTTAGTCCTTGCTTAGGCAAACTGTGCGCATGAAGTTCTTATAATCTTTCCTAACCTCCGACCCACCACAAGTTCTCCATACATTTAATCTTCAGACGGACAGGGCATGGCAGAAACATATGTCAAATTGTTTGAATCTGGAGAAAGTAGCACGGTCTTGGAGTATATTGTAGACTGATGAAATGTAAAGTTTTAAAACAGATGCAAAGCAGGAAGGGACAAAAGCTCAAATAATGCTGCTAATTTAAAGACGATAAATATTATAAAGATGTAAAAGAGCAGAACAAGATTTCCCTTTTAACAACACACGCTAAATAGAAATCAATACACTTCATTCAGTGTTTACTAATTACACTTGCCTTGAAACAGAAGCAAGAAATCTGATGAACAGGACAAAGCTCCTGCCCCGTTTAATTTTAACTTTGGTCAAAATATTATTGATGCAACTTACTACAGCAACAAATATGACAACTTTCTTCTAGCTTCCTGAAACAATGCTAATTATGGATCTCATCACCAGGGATCCGGGTTTTCTGTTTCCTAAAGAAAAAATGCAGTAAAATGAGGATTTTCTCATTTTAAGGAGAAAAACACAGGAAGTGGTGGGTTTTCCCTTGTGGGCGGGCAGAGTTGCAGCCTGCAAGGGGTTGGGGGGAGCGGGACGAGGGCGGTCAGGCAGGGGCACCACGTGCACATGCGCATGAACACAAGGCAGCCTGCAGAGCAGCTCCTACAGCTCCCCACAGGTAAGTCTGGAGGGTTAGGGATTGAGGCCCCCATAGTGAGGGAGGAAGTTGGGCAGGGCTGGAGCTGCTGTCCAGCTGGTGTGGGGCTTAGGCCTGGGGCCGTGCATGGCCTCAGGACCAGGGTGGGGAATGAGATGGAGCAGCAGGCGGCTCGTGGCTTGGGGGG
>NW_005842652.1:445968-456645 GCF_000455745.1 Alligator sinensis | reverse complement strand
CCCCTGCATTCACTCCGGTGGGAGAGGGTAGGGCCCATGACCCCCAGATTTGTGCACAGGGCAGAGGCAGGCTGTCCACTGCTGGCTTGGGGTCCCTGCCCTGTGACCTCCCGGCCCAGCGGGCAGGGCAGAGCAGGACAGGGAGGCTTGTGACGCTGCTGGGAACCCCACACTGCCATGACAAAGTGCCCCCTGCCTGCCTGGCAGCAGCGGGGCCAACAGTGAGGAGTTGTGCTCCTCGCTGCTGCCAGGCAGTGCCTTGTCATGGCAGTGCGGGGTTCCTTGCGGTGGCACGAGCCTCCCCACCCAGCCCTGCTGCACTGGGTCCCGCCTCCTGGACTGCAGAGGCCCCAGGTAGAGGGCAGCAAGGCAGAGTGCCTGAGCCTGCAGGTGGCAGCCCACCCCCACCCCCATGCCCTCTTCCAGCTGTGCCACCCGTGGGGGAGGGGAAACCAGACTCTGCACTCCACCCCACCGCAGCAGCCCACTGACAGCATATTCAGGGGGATATGGGTGGAGCTCTGATTTTCCATGATAAAAAACCCAAAACCAAACACCAAAATGTATAGATATTTGGAATTTAGTTTATTATAGTGATCGAGGCACTGACAGGCTTCCAAACTGCTTTAAAATTGTAAAACATTGTGTTTAACATACATATATACATACATATACATAAATACACTAGCCAATTCCCCACCAATAATGAGACGGGGCAGTGTGGGGAGAGGGGGCTGGGATAGAGAGAGGCTGTTCTGCCTCTTGCAAAAACGCAGGCCTTGGCTTCCCCACCCTCTGTCCAGTCCTTGGTGCAGCTTCAGAATCATGGCAGCGCTCCACCACACTTGGAGCACTCCAATTGGTTGTTTCCATCAGCCAGAGTGCAAATAAAGTGTTATGGACAGACAGACAGACTTAGGCTTTAGAACAATATTAGAACACACACACATATATACATACATATATAGTGGGGTTTCATTTTAGTCATGGATTTGGGGGGTTTTAATAAGAGAATTTGCAGTTTTTTAAATCAAAGAATTTGTCATTTTTAAACAGAGAAAACCAGGATCCCTGATCATCAGTGGAGTGCCAAGAATGCTGTTAAAAGTTGTGAACAGTTAGAGAACAAAGCTTCCCTGCACGCACCAAAAAGCTGCAATCTTAAAATGCAACCTAAAAAAACAGGATGTGTAATTCAAGCGTAGTAAATTATGATGTCCTAATCTGACAAACTTTGAAATCTAGATAAAACAGAGTAACTAGGACTGTGCTCCAGGCACTTAGGTTAGTTTACAGACTTCATGCTTTTCTTAAAAAAATTAACACTCAATTTTGTTCCTTGAATAGCCACAGAAACCAATGTTCACTATATACATTATTCACCGGGATTTAATCCTACAGTCAAAAGCAGATCCAGAGGTGGTGCAGTAGCATGCTCACACACCCTACTGGCAGGAGCAACAGGCTGCGACTAAGTTCCGAAGATGATAATCATTCCTCCCCTTCCTTCCCCTCTGTGGCAGTACACCCCCTCACCCACTGCTGCTGGTGTCTCCACTGTCCCAGGAGCTAGGGGAGCTCCTATCCCAGTCCAAGTAGGCTGCATGGGGGCTACGCTCAGCTGAGGACACTGGAGATGCAAGGGGTCTCTCTCCCTGCCCACTCCCCCAGGGTGTTTCACACAAGCCTGGGAGCAGACACAGGGAGGGGAAACCTGCCTCTTCACTGCCACTTCCACTACTGTCCCAAGGCTGTGCCCAGACCCCGACAGCCTGGCAGTAGCAGGGTAGAAGGTCTCCTCACCCCTGGGACAGTACAAAGAGCAGGGATATCAGCATCAGCAGGCAGAGGAGGGGAGAATGGGAAGGGAGGGGAAGGGTGTGCCTTTGATCAGGGAGGAAGCGAGGGGAAGAATATTTACCCTATTTGAGACTTAAAGCCCCCAGCTACTGCTTCCAAGTACAGCCTGCCTGCCCCAGTCAGGAGGAGGCTGGAGTGGGGATGCAACCAACCATGCAGCACCAGTCACTAACCCTCCACCTGCCTTTATAAAATCCTGGATCTGCTTTTGTCTACAATGTAGTTTACTCTAACTTTTCAGAATAGGTCCTCAGACTGTAATTCTGTAATAACTGCAACTCTTCCTCCCACCCCGCCATGGTACAATAACTATTAATACCAGGCATTAAAGTAAGGAGCACACAGCAAGAGAGAACTCCAAGACAGAGCTATTTTGGTGAGAGAACTGCGCTCAAAAAGCACAGTTAAAATGAGTTGGGAGAAGAAAATGAACAATTTTCTTGTTTTATAACACTATTCAGGTGGCTATTCCTCCTGATTCATACTACACTACACCTCTGCATTCTGGCAACATTGCCCTTTCTCATGATGCATAATAGGTGCTATTAGAGAAACTTCAATTTTTTTTTTTAAATGTATTCTCTAGGTCCACTGTTAGCAACTGTCTGGAGCACAGGCTGAATCATTGAGGAAACAATGTAGTGCAATGGATAGGAACATTTTCCTATCCATAGGAGAAATAGGATTTTAAGAAAAAACAGGGCTAAGAGTGCCCCATCCATATGATGCAGCATTGCTAACCCCAAGTGCTCAGAAGTAATAAATCAGCTCCCAAAAGTCATAAAATTGACTTATAAAAAAGTCACCTCATCTTATTCTTTTTAAAGTGCTCCCCTTTGTCTAAGACTTTTGAGCTGTTATGGAGTGCTTGGATCATGTCTTTAGGCTTTACATGCCAAAACCATTAGGTTTCCAAAACACACTTGAGAGAGGAGATTCCTATGAAACCATCCAACTCCAGTAAAACAGATGCAAGGAAAAGCATATGCAAGCATGTGAACAAAATCACGGATCACAAAAAATTGCCACATTACTTCAGAGTGCTAATCCTACTAAATTAAGTGAAAAGTTATTTGCTGTAGGAAGTAAGTATTGGTGGGAAAGGAAGCATTGATATAATACTAATATCCAGCAGGACATGAAGTACTTTAAGCCTGCTTTCAAATCAGTAACCAGAATGCATTTGTTTCAACTTAAAAGGGACCCTTCTATCTGCTTGTCAGAAAGGATGCAAAATATCACTATGGAAGTACTGTAAGAGAAAATTCTTGCATTCAGCCTCCATTTCAATAACCTGTCTTCATAAACCAGACACTTCTGCCATACTCTATTACTAACAGCAATGGGTCCCAAACAAAAAGTTCCCTCAAAATAAAAAGATAAAATGCAGTGATACATTAAGTAGTACCATAGGTCCATCTTCAGATTCCAACTTCTCAGATGCTATAGAATAAACTTTTCCTACAGGTTTGTGAGGCAGGATACACAAGCTACATCTAAGACAACTGAAATTTTCACCTTTGCCTTTTGCAAGGTTCAGAAGGGCAGATGTTTAATCTTCACACGTCTTTACCAGCTGTACTGATAATCACATGAGGAACAAAGCAAGATGATGACAGACCTCATTACAACTGGAATGAATGAACACTAATCTATTAAGAATCCCCACTGAAATCCCCAGAGTAAAACATTAGTAGTTATTGATTGGAAGTATGGATCACATTTCTCCTTGGTTTCTCTTTCCATTACAAAGATAAAGACAACATTACTCCATGTAAGCCGCAAACAGAACTGACTGGCTACAGGAGGCATCAGTTGCAGAAGATCCTGATTTTAGTGAGCTTTTTAATCTTTTCAGTAAAAGACAAACACAGACATGCACAATATGTACACAGAAGTGGAACCAACTATATAACATAAAATGTAACCAATGGTTGTACAGTGCTGAAATGCAACTCCCAAGGACTTGCACACATTATACAATTACTGACATACTTATGGTATGAACTACATGTGCCAAGAAACATTAACAACATTACAGTAAAAAGTCTATTATCGAGAGAACAGATGCTATAGTACAAGAATCGATGTACAGGAAAGTTCAAGCCAAGAGCGTGACCTGCATTAGGGGTAATCATTTTAAATGACTTATTTCAGAGAATGCTTTTTTCTCTTCAAGAAACATTGAATCACATTCCCGCTGTATCACTGGTATACACAAATTCAAGACGTCCATGGCTGGAATATCCATTTGGAATGTACTCTGGGTCAAATCTGAGTTTCAGTTAAATTATTTTGCATTTTGGCCCTGATTAAACAAGTATAAGATCTGGCATGATCTGTTTACAAAACACAGTAGAGATGGCCTACTGATATTTCAGTAGACAAAGGAAGCTTGAAGACAGAGCACAGGCCATGAATTTCTTACCCTTCCAGTTCACAAATAACACCAAGTTGCACATACCTCCAGAAGTAAACAGTTGTTTTTCAGCTCTAAAAACTAAAAGTTAAAGAAAACAGTGATCTATGATCACCTTCATGTACTGAAAGAAGACTGTGCATCTTGATTAATCTCTTTTAGGGCAAGGAGAGATGAAACAGGTGCAGTGCTTTAGAGGGTGGGGTACCTTTAGCACAGCACAGCTGACCAGTGGAACTGCTTTGCACATCCACTCTTACCTGCACGAGGGCAGGTGACCCGCAAAACATTACCTCCTTCCTTTCAGAAGTAAATTATTGCAGTTTCATTTTGCTTCTTGCAGGATAGGAGCAGATGGACGAAACATGTACACCAGTCTGAGCTGATGTGTGCTCTCAAGCAGTCAATTCTCCACTTCCTCTTACAATGGTGTAATTGCATGTATGTACATGCCCTGAGCCAGTTGCTACTTAATGGGAAGAGTATGAATCTCATGGAAAGAGTCTATTCTGACACAAGATGGCCACAAGCTACAAACAGCAGCATTGGATCTCAACAATGAACTTCTTAGGTACCATGCATTAAATATAGTTGTGCTGTATTCTGTTCTCATACAATATATAGAAAAGTACCTGCAGCATCTGCTTTGAACTTTCATTTGAATTCATCTTATACAAAAGCAGACAGGCTGTGGTTTTAAAGACCTAGATGCAAGGGTGAGAAAGAAATGAAGCGTTCTTGTGACTGAAAAGTAGCAAAAATCCTATATAACTAATGCTTACCCATGTCCAAAATACACTTTGGCTATGAAAATAAGTTTAAATGCCTTATGGCTAACAACTATGCAACTATGGCAGTGGTTTTCAACCTGCAGTCTGCGGACCCCCAGGTGTCCACATGCTATGTTTAAGGGGTCCGTGAAAGATGACTATGATCAACCAAAAGTATGTGAATACCCACACTTAGAAGTCAAAGGGATCTGCACCTCCATTTGAAATTTACAAGGGGGTCTGAAAATGATAAAAGGTTGAAAACCATTGCCTTGTGGCATGGTGGATTATCTGGGTTATTTCCAACAGTTCTATACATATCTCCTTTTGGTTACAGAACCAGAGTCAAAAATGAAAATGCTCCACTGGAATGAGGTGTGACAAAACAACAATCTGTGAAGTGCTAAAACATTCAAGAAATGTTTTTAACTGAATATGGGCTGTTTTAATCTTGAGATATCATATCCAAAAACTTTCACCTAATTGGGACCAAAAAAGACCTAAAACATTAAGGAATGTTTGAACTTGTCAACAACTCAGGCAACAGCTATATCTTTACTGGTTGCATGGATTTTTCCCCCCAAATCCAGGCATATTCCTTAATGGTTATAAGAATGACCCCATTTTATCTTGCTTAGAAAAACCTGGAAGAAGCTACAAAAATGAACACTCAAGTTCCCAACCATGTAAACCAAGCTTGTTTACAGTGAACAACTGACTCACACCACACTTGCCACTTGCTCATTTATTCTGATCACACAACTGATTCAGTCAGTTGGTTTCCAGCCTGCATATGCTGTTAATTCTCTGCCCATAAAACTATGTCTTCTTATGTTGCTTTATGCATGTATTTTATACCAGACAAACCCTTCCTCCCTATACTCACAAAGCTCATGATGAAATGGATTTCACATAATAGAAGTTCTAGCTGAATGTGTCAAAAAGTGTTTTTCAAGTTCACAAAATGAGGTAGAAAACTTGTAACTAGATCATATCTGGTCTTCGAAGCTTCCTTGTTAAAAATTAACCACAACAGTGCTTATTTTTTTTGTCTCATAAATGAAACTGTTAAGCTGTAAAAAGTACAGCAAAAAACAACTCCTCACCACAACACGAAAGGGGGATAACTCAGTCTCCAGTAACATCTCAAACGTACTTAACAGCAAAGACAGAACAGACTATACTGGCCTTACTCCCGGTTGTCAGGATCTTGCTTAGTTGTGACATCGTCTTTACTTTGAGAAGTCTACTGCATAAGAGCGTTAGAACTCTGCACCGTATAAAATGACCAACTCTCAAGAAGAGAAAGCAAACACAATTATGTTTGCTCTATGCTTGTATGGTGCCAGTAAAGCAGATTTAAATAGTAGGATGTTTTTATTGCCTATAGTGTACTTTCACAAACACCATTTTGCTGGTTAACCTCGTTGTTAGTGGTGTATTTTCCTAGTACTCTAAAAATTTAATTCTGAACAAAACCGTCTGCTTCTCAGCCTGCGAGAATGAGATACAAGATCTCCTTTTTCCAGATGAATCCAGGTACGCCTAAAGTAGGTATAGTGTCATATACAACATGAGTTCAGACTCACTCCCCTCCTTGAATCTAATATAAATTAACATAAACTTTAATATGAACTTCAGGTTCAAACACTTGAAACAGTTTGATTTTGCCACAATGCATCTCCCATAGGCTGATTATAGATAGTTGGCAAGAAAAACAAAAAAATATTCAGTCCCTTAATTTGGCTATGGATCTCTCAAAGTTCAAGGAAAACGGATATCAGTGTATTAAAAGTGGAAGTTTCTCAAAGCCCCTAATGGCGTTTAGGGGGTAATCAATCTTCTAGTGATTGCTCCTGTGAGTTAGGTGCCTAAATTGATTCAAGGGTGTTGGCTGTAGCTGTGTGGGCCTAAGGACATAGGCAGAAAGGGTTCTTCGGGTAAATCCGGTATCTTTTATTAGACTAACTAAAACAGTGAGAAAAAATCTTCTTTGCAAGCTTTTGGGTACAAAAACCCTTCTTCGTATCCAAAACCTTGCAAAGAGAAATTTTTCCAACTTTTTCAGGTGGTCTAATAAAAGATACCGGCTTTACCCAAAAAACCTTGCCTGCTTAAATTGATTCAGTCACTTGGTCTAGGACAGTGATGGGCAATTATTTTGGGCAGAGGGCTGCTTACTGAGTTTTGGCAAGCCATCAAGGGCTGCATGACAGGCAGCCCAGGGCAGATAAATATAAGCTTTCTAAATTTTTTAGGGGCCCTGCGGGCAGCATAGAATGCCCTGGCGGGTCACATCCGGCCCCTGGGCCACATTTTGCCCACCCTTGGTCTAGGATTTCCTCCCTCGCCCCCACCGAGGCTTTTTCACTTTAAACGCAGAGAATCTTGTGCAGAAAGGGTGCTCATGGAAAAAAAAAAACCCTACTCCCACCTGCTTTTACACAAAAGGTGCAGTGCTTTTAAAAGGAAAGTATATTAGGAACAACAACAAAAAAAAGCAGTGAATTAGTTGTGGGAAAAAAACACCATACAGACCTGGGTCTGATTTACCTTTCATTTCTAGGCCTTACTGATAAGAGGAAGATAGCATACAGTGTTCTTGTACATGTATGCATTTACACTGCACCGGTTAGTCCATGCTAACTCTTCAAATGGGTAGTCCCAGGGGACATTAAGCATGTCTTTGTGCATGGTAGTTTATTTCACCTTTAAAGTAGAACACTCTCTCACACTTAGGCACCCCAAGAGTGTGCACAGAGAGTTAGCAGCTACTGCACAGTGAATCAAAGAATCAGAATCATAGAAAATGATGGTTGGTAGGAACCTCAGGAGGTTTAGTCCAACCCCCTGGTCAAAGCAGGATAGTCCCCATCTACAGCATCCCAGCCAAGGCTTCCTCTAGCCGGGCCTTGAAAATCTCCAAGGATGGCAATTCCATGGCCTCTGCATAGCCTGTTCCAATGCTTTACTAACCCCCTAGTGAGAAAGCTCTTCCTAATATCTAACCTAAACTTCCCTTGCTGCAACTTGAGACCATTGCTTCTTGTTTTGTCATCTGCCACCACTGAGAACAGTTGAGCTCCATCCTCTTTGGAACTACCCTTCAGGTAGTTGAATGCTGCTATTAAATCCCATGTCGTCTTCTCCAGAAAATAAACCTAGTCCCTGCAGCCTCTCCTCAGAAGTCACATTCCCCAGCCCCCTAACCATTTTTGTTGCCTTCTGCTAGACTCTCTCCAGGTGCCAAATCTTGGCCCCCCCCCGGGGGCCAAATTTTTTTTTGTGGGGGGGGGGGGGGGTCCAAAACTGGACACAGTACTCTAAATGTGGCATCACCAGTGCCAAAGAGGGGAATTACCACTTCCTTCGATCTCCTGGCAACACTCCTACTAATACATCCCTATGTGCCATTAGTCTTCTTCACGACAAGGGCACACTGTTGGCTCATATTCAGCTTATTGTCCACTGTAACCCTCAGGTCTTTTTCTGCAGAGCTGCTGCTTAAGCAGTCAGCCCCCATCCTGTAGCAGTGCATGGGATTCTTCTGTCCTGAGTGCAGAACTTCACACTTGTCCTTACTGAACTTCATGGGTGTGTCCCCACAAGCATGCATGTGCAGGGGTGCACGTTTCTCATGGGATAAATAGCAGTGGTGCATATCTGTTCTGTTGCTATTTGTCCCCGGGCATGTCCCTGCACATGTGCTCTGGCACACGACACAGATGGGGTAGGGGAGGCTGGGGCCAGCACCTGTATCGGTCCCAGAAGCCTTACCTGGTGTCCTGGGGGCCACCTGGGACAGCAGCGGTGTTGAGACGACCATTTGGAGCTTGGCTGGCAGCCAGAGTGTGGCTCTGGCTGGCCAGGCTCTGGTTTCTAGTGGCACATGCTGCTGCCACATGCATCATACTGCTTTTTTTAGTGGTGTTTTTTCTTTCGTTTTTTCTTTTTTACACTGGGATCTCCCAGCGTCAAGAAAAACTACCACGCTGCGAATTAGCAGTGTGGCACATGAGTGCACATGTGCTGCATGTGGTTTGTGGTGCCTCAAGTGGCCCTGAGGTGCTGTAAACCAGATGCACGCACGCTCATGGGGATGCGCCCCATGAGATTTCTATGGCCAACTTGTCAAGGTCTCTGAATCCTAGCCCTATCCTCCAGCCTATATACTACTCTTCCCCTGCTTGGTATCATCTGCAAACATGCTGAGGATGCACTCCATCCCATTGTCCAGAATGCTGAAAAAGATATTGAACAAAACTGGTCCGAGGACCAACCCCTGGGGCACTCCACTTGATACCAGCTGCCAACTAGACATCAAGCCAATGATTACTACCTTTTAAGCCCAATGATTCAGCCAGTTTTCTATTCACTTCACAGACCATTCATCCAAACCGTACCTCCTTAACTTGCTTGTGAGAATGTTGTGGGAGACCATATTAAAAGCCTTGCTAAAGTAAAGGGTTTTTGAACTTGAAAGCTTGCTTAATAATTATTCTCCAACTATTTGGGTTGGTCTAATAAAAGATATCAAATTCACCCAAGGAACCTTGTCTGCCTATGTCCTTAGACCAACATGGCTACAAACTACACCCTTGCTAAAGTAAAGGTAAGTAAAGATATATCACGCCCACTGCTCTCCCCACATCCGCAGAGTCAGTCATCTTGTCACAGAAGGCAATTGGGCTGGTTAGGCATGACTTGCCCTTGGTGAATCCATGCTGACTGTTCCTCATCACCGTCTTCTCCAAGTACTTAGAAATGGATTTCTTGAGGACCTGCTCCATGATTTTTCCAGGGACTTGAGGTGAAGCTGACTGGTCTTTAGTTCTCTGGATCCTCCTTCTTCCCTTTCTTAAAGATGGGTACTAGATTTGCCCTTTTCCAATCATCCAGAACTTTTCCTGATTGCCACGAGTTTTCAAAGATAGCGGGGAGTGGCTCTGTAATCATACTGGCCAACTCCCTCAGTACCTTTGGGTACATTGTGTCTGGTCCCATGGACTTGTACATCTCCAGCTTTTCTAAATAGTCCCTAATCTGTTCTTTCACCAACTGTTGGTTGCTCACCTCCACTCCAAACTATGCTGCCAGGTGCGGTAGTTTGGCAGCTAACCTTGCATGTGAAGGGAGACGAGGTAAAAATGGCATTGAGTACGTCAGCCTTTTCCACATCATCTGTCATTAGATTGGCCCCCCACATTCAGCAAGGGATACACACTTTCCCTCATCTTCTTTTTGTTGCTGACATACTTATAGAAACCCTTATTACCTTTCATGTCCCTTGCTAGCTGCAACTCCAATTGTGTTTGGCCTTCCTGATTCCATCCCTGCATGCCTGAACAATGCTCTTACACTCCTCCCTAGTTTTTTGTCCTTTTCCTTTCCTTCCTGTGACTTAGCTCACTGAAGAGTTCCCTGATAAGCCAAGCTGGTCTTCTGCCATACATGCTAGCCTTCCTGCCCATCAGGATACTTTGTTCCTATGCCCTTAGTAAGGTTTTTTTATAATACAACCAACTCTCCTGGATTCCCTTCCCCACTTTGGACGTTTATCTTGCTGGGATTCTTTGACCCCAGCTGACTTCCTGCCACTGGGGCAGGGGGCTGGACTCGATGATCTTC
>NW_005842652.1:443353-445958 GCF_000455745.1 Alligator sinensis | reverse complement strand
CCCGAGCTCCCTCCCAGCCACAATATCTATGAAATCTATGAAATCAGACTGGCCTCCCAAGGGATCCTATCAGTTCTCTTTCTGAAGTCCAGGGTCCTTACTCTGCTGATCTCCTTCCTTCCCGCAGGATCCTGAACCTCAGTCTTCTCATGGTCCATGCTGCACAAGTTGCCATCCACTTCTACGTTCCCCACCAATTCTTCCCCATCTGTGAGCAGCAGGTCAAGAAGAGCATAGCCCCTAACTGACATTGCCCTTGTTGCTCTCTGCTCTGACCCTAACTCAGAAACTTTCACCAAGCCAGTCTCCAGTTTCATACTGGAGCTCTGAGCAATCATGCAGCTCTTTCACATAAAGACACATTCCTTCACCTCTTCTCCCCTGCCTGTCCTTTCTGAACAGTTTATACCCATCCATGACAGTCCAGTCAAGCACCCCAGGAGTGTGTGCACAGTTAGCAGCTAGTGCACAGTGAAGCCATGCCCCAAATTACTGAGCACTAACCTCTTCATGTAGAGAAGCTCCCAGATTCATCTGACATCAGTATCCCTTTCTGCATTATGCTTAGCTAGGTTTCACTGTCCTCACCCCAACCTGTTCTCTGCCTAGCCCAGCATATCCCTGAGCAAAACTACTGGATTCATTCAACCAGATGAGCGCATCATTTTTCAGCTCAAGCTTCTTCAATCCCATCCCCCTCCACCTGCTTCTGCAATGCTTACAATCATGTGAACTGAAGCTGCTCAGAGGGCAGCTCTGCATCTTTTGAGACCTACCCTAATTTTCTTGCCTTAACATTCTAGTAAGCTATTAATACCATTCTATTAATTTCCTTGCCACTATGCATAGCATTCATACAAAGTTGGCAGTTTCTTTAGGTATTCCAATGCTGACCTCCCTGTTGGCATCTTAAGCACCAAAATGGCTTTCGCGGTTCCTAGCTATTACTGCAGATCAATCCAATTTCTCCAAAGGATACAACTGATGCATGTTTACTTTCAAAAGGGCTATTTGTTTAGATAATTCCTCTGCTCTTGGTCCTGATAGGAGCAGGACAGCATATGGTCCAAACAAAAATGTAAATATTATTCATAGCAACGTGAGGACAAAAGAACCGAATTTAACATAGTCCTGACTTTTTCTCTCTCATATTTTAGGGCTTCTGGTTAAAACATGCACCCAAGGAAACTGAAATAACTATATAAACAAAAAATATGAATCAATAGGTTTTCCAAGGCAGGAGAGAGGCACTTTCATATATAGTTGCTCGTCAGGTTTGCTTTGATATACAAACAAGTATCTATATTTAGGCAAGATCCAAAATTCTGGTTGTGTGACAGCTGGTCTGTAGAAAAATATATTTAAAATAATTTTTTTCTTAAACTAAAAACAATTCATGTGTTTGAAGGTAGACACCCTCCCACCTCAGTGTCACCCAAACTCATAGTTTGCTTTACAAAATGAAAATCAAACAGTGAAACTGAGTAAGAACGAAAATGAATCCAGGCAGTCTAGTTTCACTATGGAAGCGGAAGGAGGTACAAGTAGGAAAAGGAAAAAAGCCTATGGCAAATGGTAAAAAAGTATACCTAAGTGTAATGGTCACATTTCAGGATAGTCACCTGCAAGAGAGAGGTAGGCATAAAAATGTAACTACAGGTAGAGACCTATTTGCCATGGCCACAACCACATGCTTATATAACATGACGTTAGCATGTATGGTCACAGTTGCACTTTTGCACCCGGATATAAAGAGATGACAATCCCAACAAGAAGCAAGGGGGGCAAGAGTGCCCAAAAGCCTCCCTGGCTTACCAAGGAAGTCCGGGAATGCCTGGTTGCTAAAAAGGCGGCGTACACCCAGTGGAAGAGGGGGACTATCTTCAAAGAAGAGTATACCTCCACTGCTCAGGCCTGTAGGGGGGCTGTTAGGAAAGCTAAGGCGGACATAGAACTAGGACTAGCGTCCAAGATCAAGGATAATAAAAAGTCCGTTTTCAAATATATAGGGAGGATGAAGAAGGCACCGGGAAATGTGGGGCCCCTGCAAGATACGCTGGGCAATCCGGTGGTTCCGCCAGAAGAGAAGGCAGACATCTTTAACAAATTCTTCACCTCCGTTTTCTTGGGCAGGGACCGGGACACCCCCACTGTGATTCAAGACAGACTCATGGGGAACGCCTCAAGACCTAAGGTTGAGGAGGACCGGGTTAGAATGCTTCTGGAGGGGCTGGACGTGTTCAAGTCAGCAGATCCAGATGCTCTCTACCCCAGGGTGTTGAGGGAGCTAGCCGGGGTTATTGCAGGGCCCTTGGCACAGCTTTACGAGCACTCATGGTGCTCAGGCCAGGTGCCAGATGATTGGAAGATAGCCAATGTGGTCCCTATCTTTAAGAAAGGGAGGAGGGAGTACCTGGGCAACTATAGACCCGTCAGTTTTACCTCAATCCTGGGGAAACTCTTTGAGAAGATCAAAGAGCACATCTGTGATGGGCCGGCATCAGGGGTGATGAAACCAGCACGGTTTCATTAGGGGCAGGTCATGTCAGACCAACCTGATTGCCTTTTACGATCAGGTCACAAAAGCATTGGATGCAGGTGTCGC
>NW_005842652.1:432930-442916 GCF_000455745.1 Alligator sinensis | reverse complement strand
TGCATCCACAGGTGCATCTCAAGTAGGGCCAAGATCCTCCCCCTCTACGCGACACTGGTCAGGCCACAGCTGGAATACTGTGTCCAGTTCTGGGCACCCCACTTCAAGAGGGATGTGGACAACATTGAGAGGGTCCAGTGGAGGGCCACCCGCATGATCCAGGGACAGCAGGGCAGACCCTACAGTGAGAGGCTACGGGACCTGAACCTGTTCAGCCTTCATAAGAGAAGGCTGAGGGGGGACCTTGTGACCGTTTATAAACTCACTAGGGGGGACCAGAAGGGTTTGGGGGAGACCTTGTTTCCCCCAGTGCCCCCCGGGGATAACAAGAAATAACGGCCACAAGTTGTTGGAGAGTAGGTTCAGATTAGACATCCAAAGGAACTACTTCACATTAGGGCGGCTAGGATCTGGAACCAACTTCCAAGAGAAGTGGTGCTGGCTCCTACTCTGGGGGTCTTTAAGAAGCGGCTCGATGCCTACATGGCTGGGGTCACTTGAGCCCAGTTTCTCTCCTGTCTAGGCAGGGGGGCGGATTTGAAGATCTACAAGGTCCCTTCCGACCCTACTTCTATGATTCTATGAGTCCATAATTTCTCAGTACCTCTTACACAATGCATTTCTACGGCAGATTTATTGATTTAACATATACTACTTTGCATTACTGCTTCACAGTATGTGTAGCACTGTTGTGAGACCATGGAAAAAAAAATTGGGGGGAGTATCAGGGAAAAGTTTCTTTTACTGAACTGTAAAACAGCCCTTCAATGGAAGTGATGGAAAGCCCAGCATACAAGTCATTTAGCGCTAGACTGGACAGAACATTAGAAAGACATGCAGTATTGTGATGAACAGTCACATACTGGCAGAGAAATTAACAAGATGAACGAACAAATCTTTTCCATTCCCATCTCATAAGACTGGGAGGGGGAGGGTGGGGAGGGAAGGGAAGAGTAAATGGCCTTTGCTGCATGTGAAAAAAAAACCTATTAACATAACAGAAAGCAAAGTAGATTTGACAGCCATTCTGCAGAAATCTCTAGGCCAAAAGCATAATAAAATACTGGTTCTCATGAAACAGGTATAACAATTGCATCTTAGTTTCCTAATCCATCTTACAAGCTGGGTGGAACAGACACACCTGCCATTTTAATGGCCTGTAAAACATTATATGTACCTATGACTGGGTACAAATAAATAAAACATCTATATCTACAACTACAAAATAGGGAATGTTCCCTGAATGCACATGATTTCTGTTAAACTTTAGTTACGTATGGCTGTCAGAAAGACTTGTTCAAGCTTTCTGCCATTCAGTTTATGTCTGAGGCACAGAACCAGGAGACAGGAAGTCTGAGTTGTCTACTTGGCCCTACCACAAACATCTGTCTGACCTTGAAAAGTCACTTAACCACGCTGCCTCAGTTTTCCATAGACAGTGAGAACAATTACAGTTCTTAACTACTACACAGGGTATTGAAGACTTCATTCATTAGATCCTACTCCCTCTGAACTTTAAGAACAATGACTTCGGTAGTGCTACTTACAAAACAAAAAAAGCTTTTGCTGACTTGAGGGCCTTAGTCTGTAAACTGCTTTAAGATCCTAAAGCAGAAAGTTCCATAACAGGACTATCTAACAGGTGGTTTGCAGGCCTCACAAGGCCTGTGCAGCATTAACATGTGACCCCTATGTTTGCACCCAGCCACTCAGGCCCCTACTGCACTGGCTGCAGCAGCAGCCAGAGTCTTGGGATTTCCTCTCCCTCCCCCAGGTTATTCCGCATACCCCTGCCTTAGGTGTTGGGCAGTGTGGCATGGTTCAGCCTATTGTGCTATGACAGCTGGCAGCCAGGAGTGCCTACCAGGGCTATGTGAAGCTTTGGGTGCTGGTTCGATTCGGAGGAGATTCGGCCTGATTCGACAGCCGAATCTCTGAATATGAATCAAACTGGGAGACCAACATAAAGGTCCAAATTGATTCGGAAAAGATTCGGAGAGATTTGGTGATTTGGGCAGTCCTCGCTCGCTGATACAGGGAGCTGGACCTGGTCTCTGTGCTAGTAAATATGAGGCAGGTGGGGAGGTGGAGGAGGGGGGAGGGGACCCCCACCAGGCTTCATCCCCTGTCTGCTCCCCTAGTCCCCCAGAATACCCCCTGACCCCCACCTGCTCTCCCAGCCCCATCAATAGCTGCCCCACCTGGCCCCAGCATCCCGGCTCTTTAAAAAAATAAAAAAAAAAAGCCCTGCACTCATTAGCTGCTTAAGCAGCTTTTTAAAGAGCCGGGATGCTGGGGCCAGGTGGGCCAGCGGGCTCATGGCAGAGCCCCTCATGCAGCACAGGGCAGCAGGGATCACCCCTCTGCCTGGCAGCAGCCTGCTGAGTGCGGGGCTTTTTTTCTTTCTTTCTTTTCTTTTTTCTTTTAATGGAGCCGGGATGCTGGGGCTAGGTGGGGCAGCCATTGATGGGACTGGGAGAGCGGGCAGGAATGGGGACTGTTTGAATCTCCAATTCGGCCAAATTGATTTGGGACACTGATTCGAATCACTGAATTTAATCACTGTCCCCCGAATCAGCCGAATCCAAAGCGAATACTAGCCGCTTCATGCAGGCCTAGTGCCTATGTGGGGCAGAGCCACAGGGGAACCTGCAGGGGGCTGAAGCTGAGGCAGGCTGCTGCTGCACTGCACCATTTTGGGGTGAATTTGCTTACATGCGTGCATGCACACTATACAGCAGGGTGGAGGATACCCACCCAAGCACAGGGTGTGTGGCCTGGGGGAAATGTGTGGCCCCTACCACGCATGCCCCTTGCGGTGTGTAGCCCCTATTGGTGTGGTCCATGAGGAATGTGACCCTCTATCGCTTTTAAGTTGGACAGTCCTGTTCTATAACATTTGCTAAACATACATTTGATTATTTTTGTGGTTTATAGATACAGAACAAATGTCAACTTTTTTTCAAAGAGAAGGGAGATGAGATTAAGAAAAAGGTAACAGATTAGCTCATTGCTAGCAAATGTTTTATAGTTATTTTTTTAATATGTACAAAAAGAGCCTGTGTGACTGTCAGCATTCTCCCTGAAACTGAACAGTCGATGGCAGAGCTCACTCATTTTCAAGTGTGATGAATTTAAATTAGGTCACAACATCTGCCTTGATCTCTACTTTCATTGTATTGATTTATTAAGCAATGCACTCAGAATTTTTAAGAGAGCTGCATTTCTGAAAGGCAGAGTTCTGCTACTATTAAAAGCCAAGGATGAATATAGTTTCTTGTCTGGAGGCATAAAAGACATTTGTATTTATGGCCCAACAGCAAATCTGCTGTTCTTATGTCAAGTTTATTTTATGTTTGGTGGCAAAATTACAATAATCCTACTTTTTAATGTATGGTCCTTTCTATTATTCAGAGTTTGTGCTTGATCTTGTGCATATTGAAAAGGAATGAAGTTCAGGACTACCAAACCACTTACTGAATTCTTAGTAAGTACTCAGCCTTAACATGATGTTATGACTTGTCTGCTCAGGGAGGAAACACCCTATCTTAAGCCACACAAAATGTCCAGTTGGGAAGCTCATACTTCATTCAAAACAACTGCAAAGGGACTTTTAGATTAACTTACTTTCAGATTTAAATATTTTAATCTAGTCCTGCATCAAGCTGCACAAAATCATTCTTAGCATGGAAAGCTATTTCACACAGTAAGCACGAAATAGCTACTGAAATTTAAATTCACACCCGAGCCCAGTGGTTCTCAACCAGGTTGCCATAAGACCCTGCCTGCCAGGGATGCCATGTTGCCACCCTGGAGTGAAATTACTCCATGCACCTTGGTTTCCAGGAGACATGGGGAACCCAACAAAGAAGAAGCTGCAGCAGAGGCTTTTTACATCTCAGCAGGAGCTGAACCCAAAAGAGCTGAAGCAGAAGAGACACATCTGCCTGCATGCATAATGTTATGCAGTCAGATACACTGCCTCTGCTGCTGCAGCTCCTTAGCTGGGCTCCACATGCCTTCTGAAAGCCAAGGCGCACATGGTAATTTCACCCCACAGTGATGGCAACCTGGAGACAGTGCTGATGCCACCAGGTAGAACTGCCCCAAATGCCTGTGTTCAGGGCTGAGAGGAGCTGCAGCAGTAACAGAGCACCAGCCTATGTAATGTTAATGCAGGCAGCATACCTTTCTACTGTAGCTGTTTCTTAGTTTGGCTCCAAGGTGCCTCCTGAAAACAGAAGTACACAGGACAGATCCACCTGCCCCATGCATCTCTGTTTCCAGGAGATAGTGTATGGAGTCAGACTGGGAAGACCTGTAGTAAAGCACACACCTGCCACAGCCACTTTCCAATTTCGCTCTGCAGGAGGCATACAGCGCAGATCCACCTGGCCTCAGTTGCAGTGGTAGTGCGGTGAGTATAATTAAAAGGACCTGTTCCATTAATAATTAAGTAACAATGTAGTTAGGCTTGTAATAGAGTACCTGTAATATATTTATATCAATTTCTTAAATGAGGCATTATGAAATTTTGGAAAGCTGTGGTGGTGATGATGCTTTGAGTCTAAAACAGTTGAGAACCACTGCCCTAACCCCTAGCTTATTCTGCATATATACAAAAGACTTTCTTTGTCAACATTAACATCAGATGAAGTCTAGGTCACATATGACTTGCAGACACCACCAGATACCCAAATTTACCCTTAAAAACAAAGGAAAAAAAACTTGCAATGAGATCTGATGTTACTAAACAGTTATGAAGACTGGGGGTTTTGCTCTGTTTTCTTTACTTTCTGCACTACAACCGTGCCACAGACCCACGGGGCACCTATACACAAGCCTGATGCCTGCTCCGATGTGTTCAAATAAGAATGCATTGGAGCAGACTCAAGTAACAGTCTGCCGGAATTAGCATGATCCAGCCACCTCTGCGTCATGTGTATTCAGCATCCCCATGCTTCAAAATGGCAGCAGGGGTGCTTTAACAGAAGCTTGTTGAACAAGCTTTAGTTAAAATGCCCCCACCACCATTTCGAAGCTCAGGACAGCGAATAACAAGCAATGCTGCAAACACTTTAATTAGAGCAGCTCCTGAGAGCCCTAATTAAAGCACCCCACCTCAGAGCATGTGTAAAGACAGCCATGGAGTACTAAGCATCTCTAAATTGACTCATAATATGCTCACATTTATTCCTTCACCTAGACAAAGGAACTTGGCAAATTTTGCCACATCATTGGTTAATATATATCAAACTAAGTAGCCACCACATAAAAGCTCCAACAAAATGCCGTGAAAAGCCAAGATCTCTAGTGTCCCTAGCATATTACAAGCTATAGTTTACCCCCGTATTAAGTCCAATAATATTAAAATTGAAGCATCTTTTGAAAAGATATTAAATCATGAGCTAAATGTTGCTACACATAGAAAAAACAGCCTCTTCCTTTAGCAAGATGTTCCAATAATTTATTAGGCTAATCATTAAAAATATGTCTTATTTTCTGTAGGAACAGAAAGCTGGGTTACTGAAAGCAGGAGTGGCAAAATCAGTAAAGCTAAATATTTCTACCAAATGGGAAAAGCACTTCTTATTATATTGCTTTTCTGCCAAACAGACCTTTCACAGTCTCTCATTCTTCCAGAAGCAAGATACAGAAATAAGAGCTCAACTCCTAAACATGTAATGAGGCTTCCAGATGGCAAATCACATCTTTCTCATACGACCTACCTCCTGGAATACTGCACATTGTGAAGGCTGGATATAAGTATTTCTTCTTCTTTAATAAGTAGGAATTCAAGTTTTATAGGAACATTTCCTAGATTTAGAGTCCACCTTTATATTTTAAGCTCTACGTATAAGGATAGTAACTTGCTTTAAGTCTGCAGATTTGACTCCTGTAGGGCCAGCTGGGCGGGTGAGTCAGTCTACCTGGAAAATAGTTTTATTGGTAGTTGGTATTGGTAATTGGTATTAAAATACAGGCAACGTCCATTTCACACTCTGGACAGAGGAATTCTGCCAGCCCCTCTATAATCTCAGAAATGTGCTTGGTAAACTGAGTCCTAGGTCAAAAGCCTCAATGGGGGACAATTTGGGGAGGGAGGGGAAGGGAAAAATCATTGGAAATCAACACTGGTATGCACTGCATGGATCAGGGGAATATGTAAGTGGACTACATTTCAAAACAGACCCAAAAACATCAATGCTTTGATGAATACATTCTCATCACTTTAGAAACGTAACTTTTGTCAATGAAGGTATAAGGCTGTGAATAATGCAGAAGTGTGATGCAAATATTTTGTTTCTTCTCAAGGAAAGACTACTACCTAAACATCAAAATTATATACCCCCAACAAACAAGATTTTCCACCAAGGTAGAAGCAAGGGCTCAGGGATTTCTTACATCACTTCACATGAAGCAATGACATACAAATGTAAGTAAAACGCTTTTTAAAACTAGACCAGCTACAAAATAGTTTATGACTGTCTGCACCATTGGCAAATCCTATTATTACAAATATTAAGTTATGGAGATGAGGATGGAAATGGTCTCTCCATCAATAACTTCCAGCAAAGGACTCCTGAAACAGCTGAATTTATTTGTTAGCATTCTTCTAAAAATATACCTAGTCAGTCAAGCAAAAAAATAAAAAAATCAGACAGCCTGTGAGATACCTTGACAAATTCTCCAATAACTTTGGGCTGATCTTGGACTTGCTACTCCACACCTTATAGACAAAAGAGAAGACTAAGTTTGGAAGCACTTCATGGGCGCATCCATGTGTAGGGTTCCTCCAAATCTGTGTCTATGATTTCTCCCTGTTGAATTTATGGTCATCAACAAGTCACAAGACCTTCCCAATCACTCCCCTGTGCCCAAACCAGGATTTAGACAAAATAGCCTGTTTATAGGATTTGGGTACATGCACTAACAATGCAGTGGGAAGGAGGAACAAGTGAAAAAATGTGTTTCTTAATGGTGACCCTGTGCTCAGCAGGGAGGTAGTACAGACATAACCTAAACCTCACATAAGCTACACGGAAAGAACTGGAGAACACTTTTAAACACATACTATAAAGTGCTTGCATAGATCAGGACTAGGTGGAAAGCCCCACAAACTAAAAATGATAGGTTTATTTCCCTCTATAAATCCTCCATGCTACTACTACAAAATAACTAAAATTAAGAGGGTAGGAGGAAGGAGAAGATTTTAGGTTTGACACCACTGTAAAAAATTGAAAAAGAAGCATTACTGCTCTAATTTCAGAACAAGAATTGAACTGTAAGCATTAGAACTCAGATTTTTAAGGGAAGATCCCCAAGAGATCCTTGGATCCAATTGGAACTGGCTTGAGACACCCAAGATCACTGAGGGAGGGTAGGAAGACTTTTGCAATTTTAAAGAAAAAGATCTAGATACCTTTGAAATATGCATCTTTGGGTTGACCTTTACAAACTTCTGGTGAGTCTCCCACGCAGTAGAAAATTGTTGACAAACCCCATAATTACAGAAATGTAAATTTAGGCTTTTAATTCAGTGGAATCCTACACTCAAAAAAAAACCCAACCATACTTGTGCTGCATTCATGTTCCTCTTAGTTCTGCTTTTGCAAAGTGTTTAATAACATCATTGTATTTCCTTTGTATAATCATTTCCAATGAAATGTCTAGAGATGTAAAGGCTGACTCATAAAGGTTTTTGCTAGAGGGTACATTAAGTTAGCGGGCTAAAATGACTTCCCCAAATCATTTCTTATTCTCTTAAATGAAAAATAACAGAAAAGTAAATGGAAACTACTTGGAGTTCTCACATTACAGCTGCTTAAGGTGTATACCAGATATACTAGATGGGTGAATATAGCCCAAGCATATGCGACTGTGAGGTTCTGATTATTCTTTCCTGCGCTATGCCACTAGTCCCCTCCACAATGCCCTCTATGCAGCTGCCTCTGGCTTCTCCCCTACTGCCCCAGGTAGATGCTACTTACTATCTGGACTGAATTCAGCCCTTCACACTACTGTTGGGGGCAGGAGTAGTCAATGCATAGCAAAAGCAGCAACAGGCAGCTGAGGGGGTGGGGGTGGGGAAGGGTTTGTGGCAGCAGCCCCATCACAAGGCACAGCCCAGCACTCTGAAAGGTCGTCCGCCCCTGCACTAAAGCAGCATTTCTTCATCAGCTGATCAAAAACTTTCCAAGTCTAACAAATTTGACTACTTTGTCTGGGGCAGGAGTTTTACTTTCAGTTATGAGAAGCATAGTAAGAAAGAAGTTGCCTTTAAAATAAAGGCTGCTCTTTGACCAGGCCCCTGCCCCTCTTCTCACTCCATTTCTTTTTCAAGCTTGAGGTGAAGGCTCTTTATATTCCTATTGCTCTGGTTTATAAGCCTCTTTCACAAAGAGCTCAAAATAAAATGACTGAACTTTCTCAGCAAAATCTTGCGTTTAAGTACAGGACGAAGACTCCCTTCTCCCCAAGACCCTCATAGAACACAACCCCCAAATTATCTCCTTGATATTCAACAGCCTATTTTGTTATTTGAAATTTCAAGGCAAGGCCATCAGATTTAATACCAATGCCAGTCTTTCCCTCCTCCCCGGAAAGCAGGTCAACACCAAGCACCTGGGGCTGAATTCTCCATAGCTTGCATCTTATAGGTAGTCATTTACACCTGTGCAAGATCAATACAAAGTGGTAAAAAAAAAGTGTCTGTTTTGATCTAACAATATGTCTCATCTACTTTGCATAGGGGAAGGACAAAAGAAGGGTGGGCAACAGGATATATAAAAAAAATTCTTTCTATTTTTTTTACATACACACACACACCCGTGTCCACCAATAATTTTATTTTTCAAAATCCAAAAAAAATGGCTATAAGGAGGTCGGTTACATCAACATTTCCCCGTTCAACTCCATAGAATGGTGCTGTAACAGTTTCTTCACCTGCAGGGCATAGTTGCTTACCAGTGTTTCATAACTGGATTCACTCTGCCTGCTCATTACAGGAAAGCAGGGTGTGATCTCTCATAGTTTAGGTTCAGTGTGAAGGCTAGAAATGTCTGCTATCCTTTCACGCACAATAAGCAGCTACATCCCCAAAGCTCTCTTTGTCTGCCACTCAGTCACAGACCATTTGGTGCAAGGTATTCACTATTCAATCTCTCTGGAACAGACACCCCTTCTCTCCCAAACCTGCAGGAAGAGCTGTGATTGGTGAATCACATTACACTGCTGGGTAATTAATGAGGTCCATTGTATTCACTTCATCCCTGTTATCCCAATTAATTCACTACTTCCCCTGGAAATAGATCAGATTGCTGAGGATACAAAACATCTCTCTCAGTTGGAACATTTATAGTTAATTTTTCTAGAGACTTACACAACCACTTGACAGTTAGTACTAACAAAGTCTTGTAAATATTTCTACAGACTAACCTCCCAAAAAACAATTAATGATTTAAGAATTACACACACATACACACCTCTACACCAATACTTCTTCCAGATCAAATTTATTACTGTAAGTGACAACAACCCCACAACATACATATAAATATAGTTATCTATTCAGGAAATGCATCCAAGATTGACCAAAATTGAAGAAAAACAATCTTTGGCATTTTTTTTACAATTTCATATATTCAAGATCACATTACTATATGTGCATGTAAATACTGACTCTTAAAACCAACATATTTATAAAACAAGGAACAGGAATACCTGAAAAGTTTTTAAGTCCATTTATTTAAAATGCAAACGAGGCTTTATGCAAGTAAGCGTGGTAGGCAAAAAAATAGCCTTTATTATTATTTTTTAAATATTCTTCAACCTCTTTTTATCCTTCATCTTCTAAATAGTTTGCATTTTGCTACCAGCTTAGTTTGCTCATCTCCAAATGTGACTATTCTCTGCCTCACATTTTGGAAGCCTGCCCTAATTCTTCTCTCCTAGGTCTTGTTGCTAGGGTTGCAGCTGCACAGCCA